>NC_133650.1:201570587-201783782 GCF_009905375.1 Apium graveolens
TCAAAGCAAGACTAGTAGCTAAAGGGTACACCCAAACCTATGGAATTGATTATACAGATACGTTTGCACCTGTAGCTAAAATCAACACAGTTCGAGTTTTATATCTCTAGCTGCGAATCTGAATTGGTCATTGCAACAATTTGATGTAAAAAAATGCTTTTTTACATGGTGAATTATCTGAAGAAGTGTACATGGATTTGCCACCAGGGTGCATGATACCTGAAGGGTTTCGTCGTAAAGTGTGTAAATTGAAAAAGGCATTGTACGGGCTAAAACAATCTCTGAGAGCATGGTTTGGAAGATTCACGAAGGCCATGAGGTCCTTTGGTTATCATCAGAGTAATTCGAATCATACTTTATTCTTAAAAAGGCAAAATGGTAAGATTACTGCCCTTATTGTTTATGTTGATGACATAGTGGTTACAGGAAATGATCCTGATGAAATGAAGGTGTTACAAAGCTACTTGTCAAGCGAATTCGAAATGAAAGACCTCGGTGACTTGAAATATTTTCTTGGGATCGAAGTGTCTCGATCTGATAAAGGGATTTTCTTGTTTCAAAGAAAATATACTTTAGATTTGTTACAAGAAACTGGCATGTCAGCATGTCAACCAGCTGATACACCAGTAGAAGAAGGATTGAAGTTAAGTGATGAGACTGATCAGGTGCCGGTTGATAAAAAGAGATATCAAAGGCTCGTTGGAAGATTGATGTACTTAGCACACACTAGACCAGATATTGCCTATGCATTGAGTATTGTTAGTCAATTTATGCATAATCCTGGAGAACAACATATGAATGCAGTTATGCGTATTCTAAGGTATCCGAAGTCTGCTCCTGGAAAGGGCATTTTGTTCACAAAAAATGTTGATTGTAAAAGTGTACATGCATATAGTGATGCTGACTGGGCTGGAGCGATAGATGACAGACGATCTACTTCGGGATATTTCACCTTTGTAGGTGGTAATCTCGTTACATTGAGAAGCAAGAAGCAGAATGTTGTAGCACGTTCAAGCGCAGAGGCTGAATTTAGAGGTATGGCACTTAGAATATGTGAAGTGTTGTGGCTAAGACTTCTCTTGAGGGATTTGGGTTATCTGCCTATGCAACCGATTAGACTTTATTGTGACAATAAAGCAACTCGTGATATTGCTCATAATCCAGTACAGCATGATCGAACAAAACATGTAGAGATAGACAAATTCTTTATTAAGGAAAAATTGGATGAGGAAATTGTCGAGTTACCTAAGATTCGTTCCGAAGATCAGTTGGCAGATATTCTAACAAAAGTTGTTTCAAGTCGAGTGTTCTTAAAGTTTTTGGGCAAGTTGGGCATGTGTGACATCTATGCACCAACTTGAGGGGAACTGTTGCGATTATTGGATTAATTGATATTGACTGATATTGTTAATGATAGGACAAGATTGTAGGTATCTTAATTGATATTGTAGGTAGCTTGATTGATTGCATTAGCTTGATTATAAGTAGCTTGATTGTAAGGTGTCTGTATTATATATATGGATTCATATAAGGATAAAAAGTATGGTAAAATGAAATATATTTTCTCTTTTGTAAACACAAGCAACATGATACACATATCAGAAGGGTTGTTTGATAACCTCCTCAACATGGCTTTTGGCATATCCAATAATGGGACTTCTTCAAATATGAGTGCAGCCTTTATAGGGATGAACAACAATAATAATTTGGTATTGCAGCAACTCCCTCACGTTGTCTCACCAGAGGAGGTTACAGTCTCAATGGGCTCAGTTAATATATGCATCATTATCAGAGAGAATGTATCACTGCCTGTACCTACTATCTTCAACAACTATGGTGGATATTGGTAAGGGTAAATAGCTAATGGTGCCTGAACTTGTTGATGAATGGAAAATGGGTACACTCGGATACTTAGACAATAAGAATGTTTTTCTAGTTTTTTCAGTTTTTCCAGCTATCCCAGAAGTTATGGTCTCTAGTTCGTATGAAGTAGGTAGCTCTTTGGGTTCAACTATTAAACTAAATGATATGGTAATCATCGAGGAGGAGTAATGCCTGTTGGATAATCTCATATGTTGTCCTGTTTTTAACTCGTGTTTGATCAATCTGTTCTAGTTTTTATATAAGTATCATGCTTTGGCAGTAACTGTAGTGGTCTCGTTTTAGTATTTTAGTTTCAGTGGTTCTCTTTAGCTCGTATTTTTATTATGTAAGTGCCGTTTGGCTTCCTTAGTAATATTTTCTGCCTTTCTAAAAAACAAAAAAAACTCCTAGTAGATTATTCATTGTTATCATATGAATAAAAAAAATGTGATATATTATTAACGTACATCCTCCATATGTATGATAATAAATGAGGGGTTTGTATAAATTATTTTATATCTTCAGTTTCTACTAACAGACTTATAGTATATTTTATTCTCAACTTCTATAATTTTATTATTATTCTAATCTTAATTCCTCCATAAATTTACAATTTGTTAATTTAATTGAATAAAATTTTCATTAATTCTTATAGGAATAAGAGCACGTCCAATTATTAAAACTGATTTCATTTTTATATTTTTGATCGAATGAAAAATAATCAATTTTGTATAGATATACACATGATTCTAAATGTAAGTCCAACGTTTGTATACACAATTAACAATTATTATTATTATTATTATTATTATTAAATTATTATTTTAACAATATACAACTATATACTTGGCATATCACACCAAATCACCCAAATAAATAAGATTTTATTTTAATATACTAGTTTTAATAATATTAGAAGGGGCTACTAAATCTGAGAGAGAAAGAGCGATAATCAGTGGGAGGTAGAGAGCATATATTAAAAATGCTTGGTGTAATTTTTACATTCAGCAAGGTCATGTATTTATAACCAAGGTGAAGAACAAGAGCATTCAATGCATTATCAAAATTTCTACTCTTAAGACTAGCCTTACTATTTTACCATTGACTTAAAAATTACAATCAATTATAACACTCCCATTTGATTGTCATTAAACATGGATCATAGATTGCCCCGTTAAAACCTTGTTCAAAGAAAAAATCCAGTGGGATAAAAACTTTGACGAAATAAAAAGAGTATAACCTCCCCTTGGAAAAACTAATCATTCTCTGAATTTTTTTGTAACAAATCCTTAAGTTGACGCATTCCAATGTTAAGTCATCACTTCCCAAATATTAAACTCGACAATGATTTCGTGAAATAAATCAGCAAGGTTGTCACATGACCAAATTTGCTGAATATTAATTTCACCATTCTTTTGAAGCTCATGAGTATAGAAGAATTTTTGTGAAATGTATTTCGTCCTGTCTCCTTTGATATATCCTTCCTTGAGTTGATCAATGCATGCAGTGTTGTTCTCAAACATGATAGTAGGACTTCTTGTGATGTCTGGTAATCCACATGATTCTTAAATATTCTTGATGATAGACCGCACCAAACATATTCTCTATTGGCTTCATGAATTGCAATGAGTTCCGAGTGATTTGTTGAGATTTCCACTGTACTTTGTTTCGTGGATTTCCAGAAAATGGCTGCATCGCAATATGTAGATACATATCCAGTTTGTGATTTTCCAAAATGAGGATCTGACAAATATCCAGCATCTGCATATCCGATCAACTAAGATGTTGAGTTTTTTGGGAAGAATAACCCAAAATCAATTATTCCACGAAGATAATGAAATATATTCTTGACCCCATTCCAATGTCTGTCCATTGGAGCAGAGCTAAATATAGCCAATAAATTCACAGCCAATGCAATATCTGACCTTGTATTATTTGTAAGATACATAAGTGCACCAACTGCTCCAAGATATGGGATTTCAGGACCAAGAACCTCTTCACCATCTTCTCGTGGTCGAAATGGATCTTTATCAGGTTCTAAAGATCTAACTACCATTGGAGTACTCAATGGATGAGATTTATCCATGTAAAATTTGTTTAAAGACCTTTTCTCTATATGTGGATTGGTGGAGGAAATTCCCGTTGACAAATGCCCGACTTGTATCCCAAGATAATATTTTGTCCTTCCAAATTCTTTCATTTCAAACTCTGTCTTTAGGTATATGACAACATCATTAACCTCTGTAGCTGTTCCTACAAGATTTAAATCATCCACATAAACATAAATAATCACAAAACCATATTGTGATTTTTTGATAAAGACACATGGAGAAATTTGGTTACCAATATACCCATTCTTTTGTAAATAAGGACTAAGTCTGTTACACCACATACGACCAGATTATTTCAGTCCATACAATGATCGTTGAAGTTTAATGGAGTATATATGACGAGGTTTCTTGAAATCATCCATTTTTAACCCTTCTGGGATTTTCATAAAAATTTCACTATCAAGTGAACCATACAGGTATGCAGTAATGACGTCCATAAGACGTGTTTCCAAATTTTATTTAGAGGCCAAACCTAATATAAAATGGAAAGTATTTTTACCCATCACGGGAGAGAACGTCTCTTGATAATCAATGTCAGGCCTTAAAAAAACCCTTGTGCTACAAGTTGGGCTTTATATCTCATAGTTTCTTTCTTTTCATTTCATTTTCTTATGAATACCCATTTATTCCCAACAGGGTTCACACCGATTGGTGTTAGGACAACATGTCCAAATACTTCTCTTTTAAGAAATGAATTTAATTCTGTTTGGATTGCATCTTTCCATTTTAGCCAGTATTTTCTTTGACGACATTCATCTATACTTTGTGGTTCAGGATCACAATTTATGTCGACATCCAATGCTGCAGAATACACAAATACATCATCGATTATGGCTATACTTCGATCCCATAATTTCATATCATGCACATAATTTATTGATTTTTCATGATTGTTTATTCTCGTATCTTCGGGGACTGGAATCTCTTCAGGAGATAATACCACTTCAGGGATATTTGCTTCTTCTGGAGCATGTGCCACTTCATGGGCAATTTTCTTCATTTTTCTTTTTCATGGTGTAACATCTTTTGCACCGACCGGTCTACCATGCTTCAGGCGTGGCTTTGATTCTGTAACCAATTCTTTTGTATCTGATTTTGAATTGGTATATCTATACTAGCTGGAGTGTTTATTGTAGGTATATGAGATTTAGTTATATTTTTAGAATCGTTTGTTAGGTCACACACACTGTAGAGGGGGTGAATACAGTGTAAAGTACAATCAAATCGAACTTTAATATCTCAAGTAACAGAAAACAAACTTTATTGAAACAATAAACTCTGTTACAGTATGGAACTGTTACCTCTCAGTGATGAACAAATATCACGAGAGCTGCTAGGGTTACAATGAATAATCTTCTCGAATATGATAACACTTATAGTGTAAACCCTATGTCCGTGTTTATATACTACACAGTTACAAGATAATCGCTAATTCATATGGAATATAATTCTGCTTCCTAAAATATATCAATCAGATATCTTTTCTTCCAAGTATTCTATTCTTCATAGAATTCCTTCTTCATGCATATATCTTCTTATGTTTATCTCGATCTTCTTTCCTTTAAACATCTACTGTCCTTATCTGAACATCCTTCAGCACTTAAGTTCTGATATCCATCTTCTGATGATTATCTCCTGATAATATAAGTACTGATATCCTTAAGTCCTGACTTCCAGTAAGTACTGATTTATCTTGTTTAAGTAAGATCTGAAAACTAAACATAAATCATATTAGCCAATACATTATCAAATATATCTAACAATCTCCCCCAACTTGTAAATTAGCATAATATACAAGTTTAACAAATATTTGATGATGTCAAAAACATTAAGTACAAATGCATGAGAATTAGACTAGATAACTACAACTTACAGTCCTTAAAGCTTTACCAATATTTAACTTCTGATAACAGCTTCAGTCTGTACAAATATCAGAATTAAATCAGTTGTAGATCTTGACTTGGCTTCATCTTCTGATCTCTCTGATGTCAGGAGTTGTTATGAGATAGTTCTTCAACAAACATCTCTCAGCATATCTAAGTTCATCAATCATCCTCCTTTTAGCATCTTTAAGCTCTGCATTATCTTCACCAATTTGAAAGATTGCAACCCTGAGATCATTAATCTTTGCTTTTCTTATATCCTGATCCAGTCTGATCAAATAAGCTTTATCAGACTCAAGATTGAATTCCACAGCCCTGTAACCCAGAAAGGTAGTTATAATCTTAGCAGTATTGGGCTTCATTTCAACTATATCATCCTTGTGATCTCTGTACTTTGGAACATATGTGCTGTCAGACTTAGCAGAATAAAGCCTTTTCTGTCTCTGAATCTGATCCTTCAAATAGTTTGCAGCACTTCCTGTCAATCTGTCATCCACTTGAAGTAAGAATAGTACATGCTCCAATTCTTCAAAATACTTCAATGGAATGGCATTTTGCCTTATATGATAAACCCTACCATCTGTCATGAAGTACAACAAGATGTGTTCTTTCAAGTAGGTATGGTAAACTATTTGTACAGATTCCAGTTGATTCAATCTCTCAGGAGTTCCTCCAATACCTGGTTCACTCAAGGAAGTTGGATCATTGGTAGTGTTCTGTATTCTTCTTTCATCAGCACTTCCCAATCTAGTTTAATCTCTTGCTTCCTTTCCAATAACTACTCTTGCTTCAAAACCACTTGCAGCAGTCTTCAAAGGTTGAGTCTGTTTTGCTTTAGTGAATCCTGGTAGGAGTGTCTTTGGTCTAACTTCTGATATCAAGTTATCTTGAGCTATGTCAGAGGTTACTTGCTTCTTTGGAATATCAGAACTTACTGTCTCTTGACTCTGAACAACTTGAGCCATGTTAGAGGTTGTTTTAAGAACTTTTCTTGAAGTCAGAGCAAGATCATCCTTTTCACCAGTGATTTCTTCATTCTCAGGAGGCACATAAACCTTGATAGGTTCACCAACCTTTTCTTTACCCTTGGATCTTGGATCTATCTGCGGTTGTGATTTAGCCAATGTTGCTTCAGTATTTGTCCTTTCTTTTATCACAATGTCTTTGATTTTTGGAAGTGTCTTTTTACCAGAAGCTTCAGATTTAGATGTGACTTTTTCTGATTTAAGTCTGGCTTCTTCTTCTATTAAACTCTCCAAGTCCATTCCTGGATTTTCCTGAAGAAATAACTGTCTTGACATTTCTTCATCAAGATCTAGAAGTTCATTAGAACTTATCCTTTTACCAGTAGCAGAACTAATTCTTTTCCCAGTATCAGAACTTGTCCTGTGACTTGTGATTTCAGCTTTTCTTGATGAGAAACCTCTACCTTGACTATGACCTCTACCCATTCCAGAGTTTCCTTGATCATCCTTTTCATCATCCTTCCCTTTCAGTGTCTTGCCAGTCTTGTATTTGGACTTAATTACTTTCTCCCCCTTTTTGGCATCAGCAGGTAGTAGAAGAGAGACAAGTAATTCCACCGAGGCTTGGATTTCAGTAAGTTGAGATTGTTGAGAAGCTTGATTTTTCAGAATATCATCAATCTGAGCTTGTTGTTTCTCTTGAGTCTTCTCAATATAAGCAATCCTGTCAAAGGTAGGTTGGAAGAACTTTTTCTTGTCAATTTTCTGAATTTGGTCCTGTTTGATGAATTCTTCCTGAATCTTGTGTAGCTCTGCATGAGTAGTTGAATGGAGACCTTGTAGATGTTTAACACTCAATGCAGTGACTCTAAGATGGGTTTTGAAATCATCAAAATTTAACATTTCATCAGCTTCTGTCAAGTGCTCAGCAAGATGCTTTGCATTTGGAACATAGGAAACTGAGTTCCATTCCTTAGTCCACTCCTGTCCTGCAGGAGTTTCACTCCAAGGCACTGGTGCTTCTCTGGTAACAAACTTCTTAACAAGTTCAGATTTAAGAATAGTTTGTTGAGGAGCATGTCCTGAAGGACCTGCTTCATCATCATCTATATTTGGAGCAGCATCACCAGTATCTCCAGCATTTGCAGCATCAGAACTTACAGAATCAGTATCTTCTGATAAAACAACAGTGTGAGTAGCAATGGAGGCTTCAACATCCTCTAATTGCTGATCTGGTTCTAAGTTCTGATCAAAAGCCATATCCTGATGCTCACCTATATTCTGATCATCAGCATCTAGATGCAGAGAAGGTGTTGAAGAGAAGTCTGGATTTTGAGCAGCATCAGTAACAGGTGTTGTTGATGGACTAGTTGCTGTTGGAGCTTCTAGGAGAATTACTTCAGGCACAACCAGGTTCTGAACATCAATTTCAGTACTGGTGCCTGGAACAACAGGAGATACAGACGTTCGAACAGGAGACACAGATGGTGTGTTGGCCTTGTCAGGAACAGCTTCCTGAGATGGAGTTGATGAAGAAGAAATGACTTTAGCAAATTCCTTTTCTTGTGAGATCAGAGATTCCTGATCTCCTTCCTTAGCTGCTGCTTCTTCATCATCTGAAACTGGCCTTTTTGCCCTCTGTTTCTTATATCTCTTTGTAGATATGGATTCCTTGGGAGTGTCAGGAACAGTCATTCTTGTAAGCCTCTTGAGAAGCCTAGATCCCCCAATTCCAGAATCCTTCTGAGAAGTCACTTTTTCAGCTTTTTTGACAACATGTTCTGATGTAGAAACCTGTTCCTCACTGTCAGAGTAATCTCTCAAAGCAATCCTCCTTCTCTTTTGAGGTGTTTGAGGAACAGTCTTTATCCTCTTAGGCTTGGAAGATGAAGGCTTCACAGTAGGTGCTGAGGATGAGGGTTGAACTGTCTGTGAAGTGGAGAGATAGGATTTGATATATTGCCTGAGGGTTGGTTGAAGAGTATGAGTGGTATGTTCTGATGGTTGTTGTGGTGTTTGGGAGATGGTTGTTGGTTGGACATCAGGATAAACAGATCTATACGAATCAGGATCAGCATTTACTAAGATCTGTTTTACAGACTGAGGAATCTGTAAAGGTCTAATCACTTGTTTCTTAGTGTCAGCATTTACCAGATCATTAAAGTAACATTTTGCAACTTTGAAAGGTGGAGTTAAGGTACTGGTTAGTCGAGGTTCATCAGTACAAAAAGTATATATAAGTTGACAGAATCTAGCAAAGTAAACAACATTCCTATCCTCTGTCATCCTATCCCCAATAAAACCTATTATAGCAGTTGCAAAATTAAAATGAGTTTGGTTTATAATGGCATACCCGATGTGCTGACTCATTATGGGGATGACATCAAAATTCGAACACTTGTTCCCAAAAGCTTTAGTGATGCAGTCGAAGAAGAAGCTCCATTCCCTTCTGATATGAGCCCGTTTCAACTGCCCAAGCTTTGCCAAACTCTGTTCATACCCCAATCTGGCCATTAACTCCTGAAGAGCTGATTCCTCTGGAATTGAAAAAGTACATCCTTCTGGGAGATGTAGAGCCTTGCGTATTGTACCAGGAGTGACTGCATATGAAGAATCACCCACTTCGAAAAAAATACTAGGAGTACCATTTGGACCACCATTATCAAAGTTTCCAGTCCTCCAAAGTGTCAGAACTTGTTGGCTTGAGAATACTGAAGGTTGGGTCAATGCATACCCGATTTCACCGTGTGCAAGAAGATCTTGCACAAAATGCAATTCAGACGGAGCTTCAGCATTATCAAGAATTGCAGCATAGTTGTTTGGAACAAATTTAGCTCCATCAATAATTAAATCCTTAGGTGCCATGAAATTAATCGATATTTATAAGTGCCTGTTAGGTGTTTGATAGAATGTCTATATGAGAAACCAACGTTAGAAGAAGAAAGAGAGTAAAAGCAAATAGAGAGAAAAAGTATGAAAGGAAATAAAAGATTAAAAAATCCTCTCTCTGTCTTACTTATACTTTTGAAAAAAAATGTAACCGTTGGACACCTGTCAGACATGCAGTAAAAACGAATAGTTAATGGGTACGAGAAAACAGTAATCATTACTTACCCACTTGCAGTTTTTCAAGGAAAAACCGTTTCACTTACCAAGTTATTCCATTAATCAAGGTGAAACAGTTTTAATTCAAAATTGAAACTGTTCCCACTTATTTAATTATTTTTCACTGCAACATCAATATTCTGAAAAAAATCGAGTGAAAATGACCATAATAAATTAGATGAGCAAGTACTGATAAAGTAAAATCAGAACTTAAGTTAAAACATAATTTATATGGTCATCAGAATATGAATATGTATCAGGATTTATCAATACATTTCAAAATATCTCAGAGACAAGATCTTGAAACAAAAACAAATTTCATTAATATATCAAGAGAATACATTCATGAAATTTAAATTACATCAGAACTTGTACAAGATTTCCCTAAGCTGCTAAACCTAACGTCAACAGCCTTTGTCCTAGCTCAAGAAGTAGGGCAAGGCTGATGATGAAGAAAAATAGGAAGAAGAAAATAAATCATTTCTTCTTCCTACTCTCGACAAATAGAATAGCGAGTCGAATGATTCGCTCTTGCTGGCAGAGAGCTTCCAGCCTTTCCTCCTCCAATCGCTCCAGATGGCGATGGTAGTCCATGTAGAAGAACATGAGGTGGGTGAGTACCTCCTGGGGAACGGAGTCCCATATCTCATCAGGAATGGCAGTAACGTGCCATTCCTGCTGCCAATCGGCATAGCTCATCTCCAAGTTGAATGTTTCGTAGTTCAAAAACATATTATAATTGACCATGGTGTTTTTGATATAAAGATTATGAATGTGAGTTTGTGATAAAAGATTTGATGGGAAGGCTGATGTGAAGTGGTTGCTTATATAGGCAAGTGAATGCCAGGAGACGCAAAGAAATTTAATGCTGACAGGTAGAATTAATTCTACCTCATCTCCCCAGACTTGGAAAAAGAAAAACATTCATTGGAAAGAGAAAACATGGTTTAATGCGCACAAGAAGCAAGTAAAAGTTGACTGTTCATGTACGAGTACCACTATCCCTAACTATAGTGACTATTAATCTTCCACTTCAACATATTCTGGTTTAAACTGAGACTGTTGTCAAATTTTATCCACAAATAAGTCAAGTAAAGAATCAGACTGTAATATCAGAACTTAGACTTATATCAGAACTTAACAGTCATCAGAACATAATTTCTTAACTCGAAAAAGGAATGCCTATCTTAGTAAGTCCTCACACAAATTCTGATTTATATTCTTCAGAACTTAATCATCAGAACATGCAGTCAGAACTTGTCCTCAGAATTTGTGCAATATGACACAATGACTGTTCATCTAAAACAACATGGATCCCCACAGTGATTTTCATCATTCATATAGAGTGGTTAGTGTGTGCATTAAGCTAAATATCAGACAAAGAGTAAAGTCTAATTCACTTCAGTACATCTTAGAAATAAGGCATAACTAAAATTTTACTAAAAACCTGTCTTTATTCTAAAACCTACTATTGAATGAATTCATGCTTGAGTCCACCTCAACTATTTTGTGCTAATTTTGTGCATCTTTTTAAATTCTATTTTACAGTGGCTTCTCAGTGTAAGTGAGTCACGACTGCTTATCAGAATTTATGCTATTATCAGAGTATTTCTCTAGTAATCATAGAGTGTGAAAAGTCACCAAGAAAACATTTTATTTGCTTTTCTGATGCATATTACTTAATACCAGCAATGCACTTGGGTCTTCTCTTCCATATTTTTACTCTAGATCTCAAAGGAGTACCTGATTTTTAATCCTTGTTTCTCTTTCTTTTTCTTTTGATAAGTGAGGTTTATCAGCACTTAGTACATTCAACAGATTTACTAGCATCAGAACTTAACAGATGAGTAGCATTATTCTAGTTTGTGACTTAGTAATAAGATAGACAAAGTAAATTCAACTAAGCTCAATATCAGAATTTGCTTGTGTCAATAGATTTCCACAGAAATAATTACTTCTTACATGGGATCCCTTGTTTATTGAAGACTACTAGGTCAGCATCTTGCACAGTTATCCCCATAGGATTGAATAGTTACCTAAACAGACATATCACTATCAGAGTTTAGAAACATTGATCAGACAACAGTCAGTACTTAAACATATTTTTCAATTAAGCACAGAATGCACAAAGAGATTAAATTCTGTAAATACTGATCATAAAGTCTAATGCAACAGAACAAAACTAAGCAGATTTAGAGAAAGAACCTGAAACCATTCCAAGTTCATTTACCAATCTTGTAAAAGTAGCTTCACACAATGGTTTTGTGAAGATATCTGCTAGTTGTTGATCTGTTGGAACAAAGTGCAATTCCACTGTACCTTCATCTACATGTTCCCTGATGAAGTGGTACCTGATGCTGATGTGCTTTGTTATAGACTGTTGAACTGGATTACCTGTCATAGCAATAGCACTTTGATTATCACAGTAAATAGGGATTTTGAAATATGTTAACCCATAATCCAGTAACTGATTCTTCATCCAAAGAATCTGTGCACAACAGCTTCCTGCAGCAATATATTCTGCTTCTGCAGTTGATGTGGAAATTGACTTTTGTTTCTTGCTAAACCAAGAAACCAATCTGCCTCCAAGAAATTGGCAGCTTCCACTTGTGCTTTTCCTGTCAATTTTGCAACCTGCAAAATCTGCATCTGAGTAACCTATTAGTTTAAAATCTGATTCTCTGGGATACCACAATCCCAGATCAGCTGTTCCCTTAAGATATTTGAAAATTCTTTTCACAGCTGTTAAGTGAGGTTCTCTTGGATCTGCTTGAAATCTTGCACAAAGACAGGTAGCAGACATGATATCAGGTCTACTAGCAGTTAGGTAGAGTAGAGAGCCAATCATACCTCTGTAATCAGTAATATCTACTGATTTACCAGTATCCTTATCCAGTTTTGTTGCAGTAGCCATGGGAGTGGATGCACTTGAACAATCTTGCATTCCAAATTTCTTCAGCAAGTTTCTGGTGTACTTAGTTTGACAAATAAAAGTGCCTTCTTCATTCTGCTTGACTTGAAGGCCCAGAAAATAGCTAAGTTCCCCCATCATACTCATCTGATACCTTGACTGCATCAGTTTGGCAAACTTCTTGCAAAGTCTGTCATTTGTAGACCCAAAAATGATATCATCAACATAAATCTGGACCAGAAGTAAGTCCTTTCCATGGTTGAGGTAGAACAGTGTTTTGTCTATAGTTCCTCTGTTAAATCCACTTTCCAGAAGAAAGTGAGCTAAAGTCTCATAGCATGCTCTGGGAGCTTGCTTAAGTCCATAAAGTGCTTTATCAAGCCTGTAGACATAATCTGGATGTTTGGAATTTACAAAGCCTGGAGGTTGTTCAACATATACTTCCTCCTCCAATTCTCCATTGAGAAAAGCACTTTTCACATCCATTTGAAAGACAGTAAACTTTTTGTGAGCAGCATAAGCCAAAAATATTCTTATGGCTTCTAACCTAGCAACTGGTACAAATGTTTCATCATAATCAATTCCCTCCTGTTGAGAATATCATTTTGCAACCAGCCTTGCCTTATTCCTTGTAATTATGCCATCACTGTCAGTTTTATTTCTGAATACCCACTTTGTACCAACAACAGATCTATTCTTTGGTCTTGGCACTAGGGTCCAGACTTTGTTTCTTTCAAATTCATTTAACTCTTCCTGCATTGCTTGCACCCAATTAGCATCTTGAAGAGCTTCTTCCACTTTCTTTGGCTCAGTCTGAGAGAGAAAAGAATTGTAAAGACATTCGTTTGAAGTACCTGTTCTAGTTCTGACACCTGCATCAGGATTTCCAATTATCAAATTAGGTGTATGTGATTTAGTCCACTTCCTTGCAGATGGAAGGTTTTCTCTAGAACTGGATGCTCCCCCATGATCCATGCTGTCTTCATTTTCATTTTCTGATGCTCCCCCTGAAACTATGCTCTCTGAGTTGGATTCTTCAGAATTTAGATTTTCAGAACTATCAGAACTTGGCTTATCAGAACTTGACGGATCAGAACTTGAAGAGCCAGATGTATGTTCTGATGCTTCTTGAGATGTGATATGTTCTTGAGTATGCTCCCCCTGCATAGGTGCATCTTCCTTTGGCATAGTCACCACAGTTTCAATAACATCAGAGTTTAATCCATCAGAGTTTACAGTATCAGGACTTAGACTGTCAGGATTTTCAGTATCAGAATTTGAGTCTTCATTTTCAAATCTCAGCTGATCATGATCAATAAAATCTTCAAGACCAGTAATCTTCTTGTCATCAAAAGAGACATTGATAGATTCCATGACCACTCTTGTTCTCAAATTATAGACTCTGAAGGCTTTTATGGAAAGTGGATATCCAAAAAAGATTCCTTCATCAGCTTTTAGATCAAACTTGGATAGCTGTTCAGGATGAGTCTTGAGAACAAAATACTTGCATCCAAATACATGAAAGTACTTCAGATTTGGCTTCTTTTTCTTCACCATCTCATATGGTGTTTTTCCTTGCTTGTTAATGAGTGTTGCATTTTGAGTAAAACAAGCAGTCTGCATAGCTTCAGCCCAGAAATAGGTTGGAAGCTTTGCTTTTTCAAGCATTGTACGTGCAGCTTCAATGAGAGTTCTATTCTTCCTTTCAACAACTCCATTTTGCTGTGGAGTTCCAGGAGCAGAAAATTCCTGCTTAATTCCATGGTTTTTGCAGAACTCTTCCATTATCAAGTTCTTGAACTCAGTGCCATTATCACTCCTTATGGTTTTCACAGAATCTTTGACCAATTTATCTAGATGTTTGACATGATCAATCAAGATAGATGTAGTTTCACTTTTTGTGTCCAAGAAATACACCCATGTGTATCTGGTGAACTCATCCACTATGACCAACGCATATTTCTTCTTTGCAATAGACATGACATTCACTGGACCAAATAGATCAACATGTAGTAGATGATAAGGCTCAAGAATTGATGATTCAGTCTTACTCTTGAATAAAGATTTTCTTTGTTTGGCCTTCTGACAAGAATCACAAAGGCCATCAGGAGCAAATACTGACTTTGGCAGTCCTCTCACAAGATCTTTCTTGACTAGTTCATTTATATTGTTGAAATTTAAATGAGAGAGTTTCTTGTGCCAATTCCAGCTTTCTTCAATTGATGCTCTACTCATCAGACAGATTGCAGAACCATCAGTACTTATTGAAAGCTTAGCTTCATAAATGTTACCACGCCTGTATCCTTTCAGAACAACTTTTCCTTTAGATTTACTCACAACTTCACAGTGTTCTTCAAAGAAATCAACATGATAACCCCTGTCACAGATTTGATTTATACTCAGCAGATTGTGTTTAAGTCCTGAGACCAGAGCTACTTCTTTAATGATGAGATTCCCAAGATTGATATTGCCATATCCCAATGTTTTTCCAATGTTATCATCTCCATAAGAAACACTTGGGACAGCTTTCTCCACAAAGTCTGATAGCAGGGCCTTATACCCAGTCATATGTCCTGAACATCCACTGTCCAGAACTAGAATATTTTTCCTGTTGCCCTGCAATCATAAAGACCACTAATGATTAGTTTTAAGGACCCAGACTTGCTTGGATCCTTTGGCCTTATCAAGTTTGTTAACATTTGCAGCAGATTTAGCATCAGAGTTTATGTTAACATTTTTCTTATCAGAACTTACACTATCAGACTTTGAATCAGAATTTACACTAGAAGGAACAATGGAAACTTTCTTCAAAGAAGGTTTTATTTGATAATAATCATAGTACAAACTATGATATTCCTTACAAGTATAAATGGAATGCCATAAACTACCACAATGAAAACAAGGATTTTGTGGTTTATATCTAACAGACTGACTCTTAACTCCTGATTTTGAAGGTAAGGAGTTTATGTTCTTATTCTTCCTGTAAAAAGAAGCCAGATGGTTAGAACTTCCACAGTTATGACACGTTTTCCTAGGAGCTTCAGGAACAGGATTATAATCATTGCTTTTATTCACACCTTCCTTTCCATTCCTATTTTTCCTAGGTGATTTTACCTTGTTTGTATTCTTAACATCTTTCAGCTTATGCTTAAGCTGCTTCTTAGTCATTAAGCCTATATTTACTTCAGCTGTCTTTTCCTGTTTTAGTTTGTCAGAAGTTAGTTCCTCTTTAACTTCTGATTTCTCATTATCAGAATTTATAGTTACAAACTTAACAGGTTTTAACTTTGGCTTTTGCTTAACATCATGCTTAATTTCTACAGTTCCTTTATCATTCTTATCCTCTCCATAACCTAAGCCCTCTTTCCAATTTTCACTACTTAGCAAATTTTGAGTTGTTCTGCCAGAGTTAGTCCAAGTCCTGATAATCTCTCTTTCCTTTTCTAACTCAGTTTTTAGAGATTCATTCATTTTTAGCACTTCATTCCTAACATAAAACGCATCATCTCTATCCTTCTGAGTTTGATGGAACATAACTAACTCTTTTTCTAAGAAATCATTTCTTTTCTTAAAAGCAAGATTTTCAGAAGTTAATCTTTCACATGTTAAAGTTTGATCTCTATAACTAACAAACATGGTTTTAAGATATATTCTCAACTCATTAATATCATCAGTATGAAAAGCATAAGTAGTCTGAGGTACCTTTATTTCAGCAGCTTCAGAACTGCTCTCAGCACTTTCTTTATCAGCATTTGCCATTAAAGCATAGTTCTCCTCACTTTCAGAGTCTGAGGTGTCTGTCCAGCTTTTCTTCTTTGTGACAAGAGCCTTGCCTTTGTCACCCTTCACTTTCTTGCAATCGGGAGATATGTGGCCTTTCTCACCACAGTTATAGCATTTGACATTGGTATAATCTCCTCTATCAGACTTTCCTCCTCTGCCGTCAGATCTTCTGAAATTCTTCTTATCAGAACTTGTGCCTTTCCTGGAAAACTTCTTTCCCTTTCTGAACTTCCTGTATGCAATCTTTGTGATCCCTTTCACCATAAGAGCACACAGCTTCATCATCTCCTCATCAGCATCAGTCTCAGGAAAGCTTTCAGAATCTGAGTCATCATCACTTTCAGAACTTGATGACTCAGTATCAGACTTTGTGAAAAGAGCTTTACCCTGGTCTTTCCTCGAGGTAGCTGCCTTGGGGATTCTTCTTCAGCCTTAAGAGCAACTGTCCTTGACTTTCCTCCTTTCCTCTTGCTTCTTTGTTCCATATCAAGTTCATGAGTCTTGAGCATTCCATAAATTTCATCAAGAGTTGTTTCATCAAGATTATAGTTGTCTCTTATTGTTGTTGCCTTCAAATCCCAGCATTCAGGAAGAGCTAACAGGAATTTAAGGTTTGAATCTTCAAGATCATACTCCTTATCAACCAATGACAAATCATTCAAGAGTTTGACAAATCTATCATATAAATCAGTCAATGACTCATTTGCCTTTGAGTCAAAGTGTTCATACTCTTGAGTGAGTATTGTCTTCCTGTTCTTCTTAATTGTATCAGTTCCCTGACACCTTATTTCCAGAGCATCCCATATCTCCTTAGCAGTCTTACAGTTAATTACTCTGTTTGACATTACATTATCAATGGCACTATGCAGTAAGTGTCGTACCTTAGCATCCTTAGCAATTGATGCGATATCTTCAGCAGTATAATCACTCTTCTCCTTTGGTACGGTCTTTGCTGCTTCACCTGCAACTGCAACTGCGAGCTTGGTTGGTTTGTGAGGCCCTTCCTTGATTCTATCAAGATATTCTGGATCTGTTGCTTCCAGGAACATGGTCATCCTTACCTTCCATATGGGATATTCAGATGGTCTCAGTATGGGAACTCTGATGGTCTCATACCAACTTTGAATTTGTGTCTTTGGTGGTTCTTCAGTTTTGGTAGGCTTAGTTGGAGTTTCTGTGTCAGACATGATTGTGTTTGGATCTTTAACTGTATGTGCGTTAACAGATCGGCTCTGATACCACTTGTTAGGTCACACACACTGTAGAGGGGGTGCACACGGTGTAAAGTACAATCAAATCGAACTTTAATATCTCAAGTAACAGAAAACAAACTTTATTGAAACAATAAACTCTGTTACAGTATGGAACTGTTACCTCTCAGTGATGAACAAATATCACGAGAGCTGCTAGGATTACAATGAATAATCTTCTCGAATATGATAACACTTATAGTGTAAACCCTATGTCTGTGTTTATATACTACACAGTTACAAGATAATTGCTAATTGATATGGAATATAATTCTGCTTCCTAAAATATATCAATCAGATATCTTTTCTTCCAAGTATTCTATTCTTTATAGAATTCCTTCTTCATCCATATCTCTTCTTATGTTTATCTCGATCTTCTTTCCTTTAAACAACTACTGTCCTTATCTGAACATCCTTCAGCACTTAAGTTCTGATATCCATCTTCTGATGATTATCTCCTGATAATATAAGTACTGATATCCTTAAGTCCTGAATTCCAGTAAGTACTGATTTATCCTGTTTAAGTAAAATCTGAAAACTAAACATAAATCATATTAGCCATGACATTATCAAATATATCTAACATCGTTAAATGCGCCAGACATTTGGTTTATGATATTTTGCATATGAATAAATCTTTTAACTTCAATTTCGCACTGACCGATATGTGGATCTAGAAAATATAATCCTGATGCATTCCATGTTATGTCAGGATTAACTTTATTCGAATGTTTATCTCCCCTTAAGGGAGGAAACATAGACTCGTCAAAATGACAATCTGCATATCTTACGATAAATAAATCTCCAGTTAGAGGCTCTGGATATCTAATTATAGACGTGGAATCAAAACCAATGTAGATACCTATTGTGAAAGACATGCCTATACAATAACAAGACTAAGTCAAATTAATAGCCCTAAGATTTAATTGGTTGATAATCAACTTTGTATTATGTATTGTATTACTTGAGTTTGTAAAAATGGCTAGAAAATTAGACTATAGTATTGTTCTTTAAACAGTTCAAGCCTAAGGAATAAACTCTGGAAGAAGATTAAGTTAGATCATGCCTCACAGAAATGATACAGAAGCTTGGAGTTGAATAAATCTGTTTTATTAAAAATGTTCTAAGTCAAGATATCGATAAATCACAGATTAAACAATATAGAGAAATCATTTGAGAACTCCAGAACGACTTATCGAGAAGTCCAAAATGGCTTATAAAGAGGTCTCAGAGATATCGATAAGTCAAATGAAGATATGAAGATTGGAGATATCAACAAGTCATTTCTGCATGTAGAGAACTCAGAGATATCGACAAGTCAAAATGAAGATGTGAAGATTGGAGATATCGACAAGTCAAATTATCATTAGAGATCTTAGAGATATCGACAAGTCAAAATAAATATAGAGATCTCTGAGATATCGACAAGTCAATTCTACATGTAGAGATCTCAGACATATCGACAAGTCATTTAACATGCAAATATCAAGAGACCGCGGTAAGTCAAATATACCTATAAAGAACTCAGAGATCTCGATAAGTCATTATACTTATCGAGATGTCACTTCTCTATAGAACAAATTGGAGATCTCGATATGCCTCTCAAATATAGAATGCAAAAAAAATAAAGATTCAAGATTACCAGTCAACAAACGATCTATCAACTGGAATGAAAAGTCTACAAAGTAGATGGGGAAAATACAAGATCAAGGGCCAAGATTAACTAGATAAAGGATGGTCACAGACATGCAAGATTCTGCACAGATTTGCTAAGCTAGAAATGGAAATAGAAAAAGGTTGTTTTAGAAAAGAGTTTAGTACATTTTAGTGCAAGTTTTGTAAACCCGTGCTGCTAGTGTATAAAGCATGCACTGGTCCTTAGTTTAAAAACAACATACATATTCATAGTTCTTGTATTCTCTCAAGATAGAAGCTGAGTTCTTTACTTACAAAGAACCCAGGATTTGTAGCAAGACCTAACTTAATTTTAATACAAAATTAAGTGAGTTTTGAAATATTGTGTTTGCTGTTTTATTTCTGCTAACATAATATAACTACATTTCTTATCTACTTTGTTCACACAACCAAATAAATTGAAAAAGGCTTAAAAATATCCAAAACACATTCACCCCCCGCTTTGCGTTGTACTTATTATCTAACAAGTGGTATCAGAGCAAAATCGGAAAGTAAACAGATCAAGATCTTGGAAGTATGAGTGCACAAAAGATAAGCAGTATCAAGATACCAGCCTTTGATAAAATTAACTGTACACTCTGGAAAAAGAAAATGATGCTGTTCATAAGGATGGCCAATCAATTTTATATCCAGATTCTCAAGAATGGCCTTTCACCCCCATGGAAAGGGTTGATGAATCCACTGATGGAGATATGGTCAACCCAGCTCATTATGCCCCTAAAGACCCTTCAAAATACACTGAAACTGAAAAAGAAAAAGTCTCCCTGGATAGTGGCTTGCAACTAATTTTGATAGAGTCACTTAACAATGTTATGTACAACTATATTGTCAACTGTGACATAGCCAAACAGATTTGGGAGAATATTGTCAACTGTGACATAGCTAACAATATTACCCTTGATTATGATATAAAATTTTATAAGGATCGTTTAAGTGCTTGAATCGCTTGATTCTGATTTACGGATCAAAAGTTATGACCGTTTTACGAAAAGTGATTTACGCGACAAAAACTGCTACGAATCACGAACTTTGAAAATATAAAGGATCGACTTAAAAGTGTTCATAAATCATGAAATTTTTACAGACTGTAGAATATTGAGTTTTCTAACTGCCATAAAAATTTCAAGTGAAAAGAATGATTTTTCTGTTTTATAAAAATATCGGAGCCGAGACCGCGTGATTAGAAACCGTAGAATCCATAAGCGGAGCCGACTGCGAAAATGAAAATGAACTTAATATTCTTTGAAAAATGAAGCGGCCATGATGTGAATAAGGACTTAAAGGAATAATAAGGATAAAATAAGTTGAGAGGGTGCATAATAATTAGCGCATGAGTGCGGGTAGCCGTAAATTAGAACGGGACTTAACGAAGTGAATTATGTTATGATTATAGATTTCCGAGTGGAATCTAGAGCATCCTCCATCTCGAGATACCCAGGCAAGTTTACGAACCCAACTCCACTTACTGTTGTGTTGTGAAAGGATTGTTTTATTATCATTTCATAAATACCATGTTTGCCATGATACATAGCTACTGAACTTTTGCATAATATAGCGATGTTGTACGATAAGTATATGTATCATAAAATATTTATTTCTGCTTTAAGCGTGATGTATAATTATAAGACCGAGTCGGTCGGGATTTTATCCGGGAATCATTCCGGTGATATTAGGACAATTACAAGTCCATAATAGTACGTTTTAAAGGGACTCAACGTCCACTTACGAAACATTAAAATACCTCGAACTTTTATTAAAACGATTTCCCAACGATCATATTCCCTCAAATATATTTTATTATTCGAACAATAAATATTATATACCTATTCCTTTATTATAGGAGAAGCATACTCCAACGATTATTTATTTCAACCCCGATTAAACATTAAAGATTATTGATTGCGTAGACATAAACTAGTTGCATAATAGTATTTTAAAGAATAAACTCATTCGAGGTTAATTATTTATCGATTATCATTTTATTATTTATTAAAGGGTTTATTATGATTTAAAAATCATAGATCCTGATTTAAAATACTTTCTTATTTTTAGAAAAATCATCCGAATAACTTCAGATCGTCGGAAAATATTATCTCGACTTATATTAAATATTTTGAATATAGTTTCAAAAGAAACTCCCACTTTATAACAAATATATTGACAACAGTCAACTCACATCCTTAGTACTTCCTCCAAAAATTCTCGGAAGTACATATATATACGTACATATCCAAGTGTACCTATCAACAAGCAATATGCTTGGGAAACAATATAAGTTCCATAAATATGATGAGATTCTTACAAGGACAAGGAGGGGTAGACTCCAGTACTTCGTGAACTGGGGAGACTACCAATTTACTACCACATGAGAAAGCATTTTATATACTGATGAACATGTGGCGTATGCGTACCTGAGAGGGATGGGCGCAAAACCATGTCTTGAGAGGGATAGACGCGAAGTGTGTACCTGAGAGGGACAGACACAGAAAAGGCCCGAATATGGCCAGGGTGATAACCAATAATAAAAGGGAATTGTCCATTTATATGTTGAAAAGGTTACTTTTATCGCAGTACGCCTGATCATTGTTTGCGGTGGCTCCAACGAATGTCATATTCTTCCAATTGGAATTGTGATGCAATACCGTAACCCAAGCCTTGGTGCTGGGTTTACTATTAAGGTATTCACAGGATAATAAAATCCACTAAAGAATTGTTTTTTATAAGAAGGTGTGTGTCACCAAGGAAAAACTAAATCCGAATAAAACATAATTATCATATATGATGTTGTACGTAAGTTATCATACAGTCATTTTCATACTGTATATTATTATGTTGGGCATTATAGCTCACACTTATTTTTTTAAATTGACACAACACAACAGTGAATCAAGATGCCGACCATGAGAATCACATCCAGGAAACGGGTAGGAAATGGCCAGCTGTTCCGTAGATTGTTTGGTGCTGTACCACAGGTAGTCCGAATACACTGGATTGGTTTTCAGTTGTTTATAGTTCGGCTTATTTATAAGTATGACTTATGTAAGGTAATAAACAAGAAATGTATATTTGACCGACGGACTAGCCTTACTTAAAGGTTAATTCCCGGTAAGACTTAACTACTTTTGGGTTGTAATAATTATCACTTTATGGTTGAATTACTCTAGCTATGAATGGTTCGTTTCCAAGACAATAACCTGTAAGTGTGTGTGTGTGATAAGTGTGGGGTCGTAAAGTATGAGTATTTATATATTGTAGCGTGAGGTATGTGATTTGTTGTAGTTTAGATGGCGTGGCCTCCGAGATTCCTGACCCCGGATTTTGGGGCGCCACAGAAATGGTATTAGAGCCTTAGGTTATCAAATCTTAGAAATGATAGGATATAAAATATATAGACATATGAATAATAAAATAATCAATTAGAGCTCAAGTCGAGTTCGTCGTCGGGCTACACGGGTAGTCTTGACAGTTTTTACCCTCAAGGGAATTCCGACTCTAAGTTAGTAACACCTTGCCTATTGTGTTAGGTACCAGTGGAGCCTATGAGGGAGGTTGACCCTATTGATGATGTTATGGTTCCTGAGCGTGACCCTACTCCCGAGCCAGAGGACCCACCCATTGATGATTCAGATGATGACCCTACCGAGGATGTCCCGGAGGAGGAGACCGACCTTCTGGTCCCCATAGCTGATGACGTTGAGATGACCCAGGGAGATGGCGTAGGCTGGAGGGATGTAGAGATGTACCCTCACCCGACCATTCGCTCTCCTACCCACCCCCTGAGATTCAGAACCCTATGCCCTATGCTGATGATGATGACGAGGATGGGATATATGCACAGGACTACGAGGCTTATGATATATCCTCTAGCGACCCAGACTCACCTCTACCACCCCCGACGACCATACATGTAGCTGTACACGACTGGATGGTGGCTCAGCTTAACGCTGAGATCACTGCGGCATCTGCTCACATTGTGGAGTTACGCCAGGCACTGACAGCTGAGAGAGCCATCAGACTAGGATACCCAAGGGACTTCAGAGCTGCTTCCCTAGCCATAGCCCGCAGAGAGATTGATGGGGTCGAGCTCCGTACCCGGGTTCAGATGAGGATGACAACGATTGGAGGATACATCCCAGTAGTTGATGCGTAGCTGATTTTAGCAGGAGTGATGAGGAGGGTGCGTGACCTCACGCGTAGTGACAGTGACTGAGAGACTAGTGACTAGATATGGACCTTGAAGAAGGCTGGGTGACTTGTCACCAATTTTGATAGGATAGCTAGTAATAGATAGCGTTCCTAGCTCTTCCGGGTATACGACTTATGTATTTACATTTCAGTATTTAGGATAAGTATACGACTTATGTATTTACATTTCAGTATTTAGGATAAGTAATGATGTATTATAATCAGGCATGTATGAACTCAACTAGTTGTTTTGTCCCCCAGATATAAGTGGGAGACCTTATGAAATATATATCTAGCAGTTATTAAGAAATTGATGTCCATATTATTGCACTTTATAAAAACATGCTAGATAATAAATGACATGCTTACACATGAATAATTAAATCCAACTGTAATAATTGTAACTATGTTGACAAAACTTCATTATCAGAACAATGCCACCCCGTAGAAGAGGAACCAGGGCACAACCCGCAGAATCGGTTAACCAACAATGAAATGAACCTGACCCTGTAGTAAATGAAGAAAGTGAAGATGACCTAGACTATAATAAATATAATAAGGAAGAATATGTAGAAGAAGAGGCTGAGGATACCCATCAGGGAGGGAACCCCATGAATGAATTTATGGAACTGTTAAGAGCAAATCTGAACCAACAACCTATTCCACCACAGCCACATGCTGCCCAACAGACTGCAGCCACTGCCTTTAGGACCTTCAAATCTCTCAAACCCCCAGAGTTTCTAGGATCTGCCGACCCTATTGAAGCACGGACCTGGCTCAAAGAGATAGAAAAGTCCTTCGAGATACTAGGTGTAGAGTAATGACACAAGACTATTTTCGCTTCTTACATGCTGAAAGGAGAAGCTAACTACTGGTGGGAGTCCAAACGAAACCTAGAGACTGATGCTGTGATCCCATGGGATAGATTTACCCGACTGTTCTTAGACAAGTATTTCCCTAGGTTTATGGAGATCCAGATGGAGATTAAGTTTATGGAGTTGAAACAGGATAAGATGACTGTGGCAGAATATGAGGCCTAGTTTACTGAGTTATCGAGATTTGTGCCTGAGTTCGTGAATACCGAAGAGAAGAAAGCGCGAAGGTTTCAGCTTGGTTTGAAACAGTGGATCCAAAACTGAGTGGCGGTGTTAGAGCTGACAGACTATGCCACCTTAGTGCAGAAAGCCTCGATTGTTGAAGCTGGCAGTGAGCAGAGTGTGAAGGAAAAGAAAAATAGGAAGAGGAAGATAGGAAGCCACGGAATAGGAACAGGGAACAGGATCCTTCCAAGGAGGTTCGTCAGGGGAGTGGTGTCCCAACCTGCACGAGGCCCCGGATTTAGAAAAGCCCCAAGTGAAAGTGTTAGCCAGGGCGGCGGACAATCTAGGGCAACATTTCATAACCAACCCCGCGCCCCAATACCGGATGTCAAACCTAAAAGAGGAGGCACCTTGGAGTGTGCAGCCAGGAGAGAGCCCCTTTGAAATGCTATAGGTGTGGTCAAACTAGACACCTTGCCAACAACTGCAACCAACCCAGCGTAACATGTTTCCAATGTGGGAAAGTAGGACACATGAGGAAGGATTGCCCGACACTGAAGCCCCCAGCCTCAGGAATGAGAAGAGCTGCATCCAACCGACCCCCAACTGCTAGGACCTTCAACATTACTGTCCAAGATGATGTCCGAAACACTGACGTGATAGCAGGTACCCTTTTGTTAAATTTCGAGCATGCAAATGTCCTATTTGATTCTGGAGCAACCAAGTCATTTATATCTCAAGATTTTGCTAAAAAGTTAAAACTTAACGCCATAGCCTTACGTGAGGTATTACAAGTGGAAATAGCAAACATAGAAATAATTCATGTGAATCAAGTACACCCTAAGTGCAAGTTGAAATTAAAAGGGAAGGTCTTCGAGGTTGACCTAACCCCATTTGCGTTAGGAGAATTTGATGTAATCTTAGGAATGGATTGGTTATCCAGTAATGGAGCGCAAATAGATTGTGAACGGAAGAGAGTAAAGATAAGAGTACAAAATGAAAAAGAAGTAGTGTTTAAAGGTCAACGACAGAACTAGAAATTTCTGACCATGCTACAAGCAAAAAGATTGTTAAGGAAAGGTAAAGAGGCCTATTTGGCTTATGTGGTAGATACCAAGAAGGAAGTCCCTATTATATAGGACATACCTGTAGTGAACGAATTCGAGGATGTGTTTCCAGAGAACTTACCAGGGTTGCCACCTGACAGGGAAATAGAATTCACTATAGAATTAGCACTAGGAACGACACCAGTATCCAAGGCCCCATATAGACTAGCCCCAGTTGAGATGAAGGAATTAGCTTCTCAACTACAAGAATTATTAGATAATGGAATGATAAGACCCAATGTGTCGCCATGAGGAGCGCCAGTACTGTTCGTAAAGAAAAAGGACGGCAATATGAGATTATGCATAGACTATCGAGAATTGAATAAGCTGACTATTAAAAATAGGTACCCTCTCCCCAGGATTGATGACCTATTCGACCAACTCAAGGGAACTATAAATTTTTCCAAAATAGATTTGAGAACAGGATATCACCAATTAAAAATCACTTCTGCAGCTATAGGTTTACACTTTTATCACCCGAGGATATACCGAAGACTGCTTTTCGCACTAGGTATGGGCACTATGAGTTCTTAGTAATATTGTTTGGGCTGACCAATGCACCCGCAACCTTTATGGATTTGATGAACAAAGTGTTCAAAAAGTACCTAGATATATGTGTGATAGTTTTTATAGATGATATTCAGATCTACTCAAAGACAGAGCAAGAACATGCATAACAATTAAGGATAGTCTTAGAAATCTTGAGGAATGATAAATTATATGCCAAGTTCTCGAAGTGGAAGTTTTGGTTAAGGGAAGTTCAATTCTTAGGACATGTGGTGAGTAGCAAAGGAGTTTTAGTTGACCCTGCCAAAATAGAGGCCGTATCCAACTGGGAAGACCAACTACCCCAACAGAAGTTAGGAGTTTTGTGGGTTTAGCAGGATATTACCGAAGATTCGTGCAGAATTTTGCTAAGATAGCCGGTCCACTGACTAGACTTACCTGGAAGACAGAATAGTTCGTATGGAAAGAGAAATGTGAGGAAAGCTTTCAGGAACTGAAAGGGAGGCTGGTGTCGGCACCAGTGCTCGCTCTTCCCGATGAAAAGGGAGAGTTTGTGATATACAGCGACGCATCGCTTAAAGGATTATGATGTGTACTGATACAGCACGACAAAGTTATAGCGTATGCCTCTCGACAATTGAAGGAGTATGAGAGCAGATACCCGACACATGATCTAGAATTAACAGCCATAGTGTTTGCCCTAAAAATTTGGAGACACTACCTATATGGTGAGAAATGCGAGATCTACACAGACCATAAAAGCCTCAAATATATTTTCACTCAGAAAGAACTGAACATGAGACAGAGGAGATGGTTAGAGCTGATAAAGGACTACGATTGTGAAATTTTGTATCACCCGGGTAAAGCCAATGTGGTGGCTGACGCCCTTAGTAGGAAGGAAAGACTCAAGATGATGATGACATCGGAGGAGTTAATTAAAGAATTTGAGAAAATGGAAATCGACGTGAGAATGACCGGTAAAGGAACGGAAGGATTATTTGACATTAAGATAGTGTCGGAACTGACTGAAAAGATACGAGTATGTCAGGAAAAGAAGATGAGCGAAGAAAGAGGAACATTGACCGGCGAGGAAGTGAGATACGAGAAGGACGGGAAAGGGATCATGAGGTACGCATCCCGAATTTGGATACCAAATATGCAAGAGTTAAAGGACGAGCTTGAAAGAGATATGTCCTAAGTCCAATCATGAATGAGGATTTAGGAATAACTTTTATGTAATCTATTTTGATTTCATTGATATTAATAAAAGACTTGTTTTGTTTTTATTACGGGCTCTATCTATTTAAGTGTTTAAATAAGATATACCATAGTTTAGAGTAAAGCTTTTTATGGATTATGATGAGATCATAATAGTGAGACCTAAAAGATGATAAGTCTAAACTTGAATAGTTCCCGGTCATAGGATTACTAACTGGTAATTAATAATCCGCAAAGATTGGTACATACTATGCTTGCTCCCTTCAGGAGGATGTCTGTTCTCATAGGCATTTGTGTGGTGACACTATAGCTAGTATGTAGGTGCTTATTATAGAATAAGTTCACTGAACATGACTCGCACAGCTGAACAACTGATGGAGTTCACTCACGTGTCAGCAATTGTTCACATAGTGATAGTTGTACAAGTATCCTTAGACTTGAGGTCATCATAGTCATCTTGTGTACACTGAACTATGCTTTGGTTTAGTTCTTAGTCTCCGGGGACAATTATTAGGGCTCTACTGGGTATAAGAATTTGTACACGAAGATAGTGTATGATCAATAAAGGATCTACCCCTTCTAGTGAAGGAAGAGAATGTTCAAAGCTGATCCACTTATGCTAGTTTAGGAATCTCTGGCCAGAGTGAATGAAATTAGAAAGGAGTTTCTAATTTACATAGAAGTAAGCATAGTAAGTGGGAAAGCAAATGATTAAATTAGATAGGCTTGACACAAGATCCATGCCTTGTATTTAATCACGACATTGGTGGGTAGAAGGAGTTAATTGTACAGTAACTATTCACTGACAGGTTCTTGGTATTCTAAGCAGTGAATTCATATTATCCGGATAGTCGCGATATATTGAGAAGCATCACTCACGATGTAGAATAAATATAATTAATCAGTTAATTATATTTAGTGAATTTTAATATTCATATAAATAATTAATAAAAAGTTTATTATTATTTATTTCTACTACCGGCATAATATTGAACCTACAGGGTCACATCATAAAAGAATATTTCCTTTGATGAATAATGAGAGAGAGAATTATTTTTCTAAATAGTTAAGAAAAAGGAATAATGATTAAAATAGTTTTAATTATTATTAAAGCATTTTATGAAGATAAAATGTGGGGGTTAAAATATATAAAGATATATTATAAAACCCTAGGAGAGTCCTATAAATAGAATGAGATGGATGGCTCATTTGACAAGATACACAATTTTGGTTTTGTGAAAACCCTAGCCTCCATCTTCTTCTCTCTCTCTCTCCCAAAACTCCATTTTTATAAAAGCTTAGTTTTATAAAAAGGTTCATCGAAGCGGATCGTTCTTGGTGGATACCGGTAGAGTGCTTCACACACTGAGGAGCAACGGCTAACACTCCAATCATTATAAAGCTTCGATTCACGAGGTATGATTTCGATTACTCGGTTTTTACCTTTTATATATTTTTCTATATGTGCGGTATATGGTTTTTACGGAATAATTGTTATTTCACGCTTCCGCTCATCCGTAAATTCCTTCATTGGCATCAAAGCTAGGTTCTGCATATAGAGATTTATACAAAACAATTCAGATTTTTTAATGCATGTATGGATTTATTATGATTTTTGCAAGTTTATTTGGATTTAATTATGAATTAATTCGAAATAATTTTTGCATGAGATTTTGACTACTGATCTGGGTTCTACAAGTGTTATAGATTGTCTAGGTATTTTTTTCATAATTTTGTGATGTGTAGATTATTTGTTATGAATTTTTAAAAATTATTTTAATTAAAACTCATAAAATAATTATGCATGTGAATAATTATGATTAAAATTTGCACAAAGACCCATGGCTGATTTGGTATTTTTCTGCTACTCCCTGATTTAAGAAATCATATTATTTTGATTTTGATTAATTTATTAATTAACTGTTAATTAATTTATTAATAATAAAATTAAAATAATGATAATATTAATAAAGAGTTATTAATAAGGGAGTAAAGGGAAAGGGGGTTACATCTCCTAATTGTAACAGCAGGTAGACAAACAGCCACGGCAGGAAGGAACAAAAAAAAAACCCTGCTATCGGTTGGCTGCTGCAGGCGCGTGCAGCGCACGCGGGGCGGGGGGGGGGTGTGTGTGTTGCACATTCCGTGAATGCGTTACACACTGTTGCGCATTTACGGAATGCGTTACACGCGTAAATGGCTCAACAGTGTTGTAACGCATTACGTACATGCGTTACAGCTCGTATGTCCACATTAAATTTGATTTTTTGGGAGTTTCGTAACTCCGTTTTGGGCGTGCAATATATCGTTGGATTCGTTTTTCCGAGACGGATCTAATGGAGTGGTCAAATATTTTTTATATAAAAATTTTGAACTGTTTATATTCCCTAAAGTGTTTTAAAGCATGATTTAATTGTTTTAATTGCTTTTAAATGCTATAATAAATCCATACATCATTATATCAATGTGTGACATGATATTACTTGCATGCTTACTTGTTTATTTATTTTTATATATGAGATATATGCCTGTATTTACCATGCGATGATAGATTTAGGTGAATTTAAATCAATATAAGGCGTGCTCTAGAAAATCTAGAATAGGAATCGTTTCTTGCCTTGACAGTAATATTATGAATACAATCATGAGATTCTTGTGTTTATGAAACACGTAATTAAATATGAATTTTAAATTTTGAGAGAAAGGATGATTCTGTCAACAACAGATTTCTATCTGTAAGAAAGGGTTATTAAGTGACGCCTCTTGACAATGCTCCACCCGATCTGGGAATCATCTGATTATCGATTATTGATTTGAAATATTTAATTTAAAAGGAAGAATCTCTTTATAATATGATTATGATTGTAACGTAATATAATCCCTCTAAAATTAAATAATATCAAGTAGTAATTGGCCAATGACACAACGGGCTTGTGTCGGTCATAGCCTTCCAACATGATAGAAAGTGGTTCTTATATTTTAAATCATTGTCGTTTCGTGCTACAGCCAAGGGCTTTGATTTCGAAATAAGAAATACTTGTCTATTACATAGAGATGTGTACATTGAATTAGAATCTAAAGGTCGTTACGTGCCACAGCCGTGGGCCGTTGGAGACTGATTCAATTGTACGGAATGTTGGGTTAGACATGACTTAGAATATTGAGTTTGTCGTGCCACAGCCGTGACTCAATTATTCAAGAGGCTAAAATTATATTAGGGAATAACATAAGATGAAATTGACAAGAGTTGTCTGCCTATTGAACATCACATGACATTTCGTACTACAGCCGAGGTTGTGTAATGGAATGTAGGATCCCTATTCCCACTAGCATTATGAATGCCTAATTTTGACTTAGGGGGTGTATAAATTAGATAAACTAGTGGGAGCCACTTATGAATAAAGACCCGATTCATATAGTGTTTTGAAATGAAATTGAATATTTGCTAAGTGTTGTTATGTGTTTATCATTCACAGATTTACTATATTCGTTATGTCTTCTGCACTATCACTCCAGAGTATACTAGATGCTCACAAGTTGACTGGTCCTAATTTTGCTGACTGGCTTCGAAACTTGAGAATTGTTCTCAGGGTTGAGAAGATGGAATATGTGCTTGACTCACCTAAGCCTACTGAACCTGCTAACGATGCATATAATGATGAACATGTTGTGTATCGTAAGTGGATAGATGATGCAAATGTTCCTCAATGCATCATGCTAGCTTCCATGAACATTGAGCTACAGAAGTAGCATGAGCATATGGATGCTCACACTATCCTTATGCATCTACAAGAGTTGTATGATGTGGCAGGGAGGACAACTCGATATGAGATATCGAAGGAGCTGTTCGGTTGTAGGATGTCTGAGGGATCATCCGTGAATGACCATGTACTTAAGATGATCAATTTGATTGAACGTCTTGGACAACTTGGTTTTGCCATGGATGGGGAGCTGAGTCAAGACTTGGTCTTGCAATCGCTTCCGATTTTGTTCTCGCAGTTTGTTGTGAACTTTCACATGAATAAGTTGGATGTCAGCCTGGCTGAACTCCACAACATGTTGAAGACTGCGGAATCGAATTTCCCCCCTAAGAAGAGTTTTGTTCTTCTAATTGGTGAAGGTTCCAATCCTAAGAAAAGGAAAAGGAACCCTTCCAAGAAGAAGAAAGTAGGTGAAGAAAAGCCGGTTCCACCAAAAGCTGAAGACCCCAAGAGCAAAGTTGTTTGCTTTCACTGTAACAAGGTGGGGCACTAGAAGAGGAACTGCAAGGTTTACCTTGCAGAATTGAAGAAGAAGAAGGGTAGTGAGACTACCGCTTCTGATTCAGGTATGTTCATGATAGAAGTGAATATGTCATTAAATCAAATTTCTACTTGGGTATTAGATATCGCCTGTGGTTCTCATATCTGCAATTTGTTGCAGGGACTAAGGAGAAGTAGGACTCTTGAGGAAGAGGAGGTGATTCTACTGATGGGAAATGGAGCAAGAGTTGCTGCTAAAGATGTAGAATCATTTCATTTACATATGCCTACGGGCAAGACTATTGTTTTAAATAATTGTTATTTTGTTCCCTCGATTGTGAGGAATATTATTTCTATTCCCATGTTAGACTTGGCTGGATTTTCATTTATTATTGAGAATAATGAATGTTCTATTCTTAGAGATAATATTCTTTATGGACGTGGTACTTTAAATAATGGTCTGTATAAATGTGACATAATTTACTTCAGATTGAACAAACTAATAAAAGAAAAGGGATGATGAAGATCTCACTTCATTGTGGCACTGCAGTCTCCATTTAGTGGACATGGTGAGAGGGCTGCAGATTTGCTAGGATTGGTACACACAGATGTATGTGGACCAATGTCTACGCAAGCCATGGGTGGATTTTCAAACTTCATTACTTTCATAGATGATAGATCTAGATTCGGATATGTGTTTGATGAAACACAAGTCTGATGCCTTTGAAAAGTTCAAAGAGTATAAGTATGAAGTAGAGAAATAAACCAAAAATGGTATTATAACTCTTCGATCAGATTGAGGTGGTGAATACTTGAATGGAGAGTTTCTGGATTATCTCAAAGAAAAGGGTATAGTCTCCCAGTGGACTCCTTCAGATTGGTATCTGAAAGGAGAAATCGAACTTTGTTAGACATGGTTCGGTCCATGATGAGCTATGCGAATCTTCCAGTATTCCTATGGGGTTATGCATTGGAAACCTCAGCATATTTACTGAATAAGGTGCCTTCCAAATCTGTTCCTCAAACTCTATATGAGATATGGAAAGAAAGGAAACTGAGTCTTAAACACGTTAAGATTTGGGGATGTCCAGCTTATATCAAGAAAGTTGACCCAGATAAGCTGGAATCTCGATCCGTAAAATGTAGTTTTGTGAGATATCCTAAAGAGATTTTTGGGTATTACTTTTACACCGATAATTGGGTGTTTGTATTCAGACATGCTACCTTCTTGGAAAAGGAGTTTATCCTTGAAGGAAACAGTGGGAGCAAAATTGAACTTAATGAAGTTCAAGAAGCATAAACTACTACGGTTCAAGTGGAAACACCTGTTCAGACTGAACAACCTTCTGTGGAACAACCCATTCGTAGGTCAGGGAGAGTGTCTCGCCAACCTGAGAGGTATTATGGCCTTGTCATTGAGAATGACAATGAGTTGTCAATCATTGATGATGACGACCCTATGACCTATAATGAGGCTATGAGTAGTGTTGACTCAGAGAAATGGCAAAGTGCCATGAAATCCGAAATGGAATCTATGTATACGGTATACAAAAGAAAGATTAGAGCAGATGGCCAGGTGGAGACCTTTAAAGCCAGGCTTGTGGCAAAAGGATTCAAACAAAGGCAATGGATTGACTTTGATAAAACCTTTTACCTGTAGCCCTCTTAAAATCAGTTCATATTTTGCTTGCGATTGCTGCTTACTACGACTATGAGATCTGGCAAATGGCCAGATGGTTTTCTTTCCAAGGGAAATGAAAAACCTAGTGTGTAAGCTACTGTGAAACATATGTGGTTTAAAGCAAGCTTCTCGTAGATGGAACATCCGTTTTGATGAGACAATCAAAGAGTTTGGTTTTATCAAAAACGTAGATGAACCATGTGTCTACAAAAGGGTTAATGGGAGCGCGGTAACATTTCTTGTATTGTATTGAAAGAGAGTTGACACACATAACAACATAGCAGACCCACTCACAAAGCCAATTTCTGAAAGTCACTTTGATCGTCATAAAGACAAGATGGGTATTAGATACCAGAGTGATTGGCTTTAGTACAAGTGGGAGATTGAAAGAGATATGTCCTAAGTCCAATCATGAATGAGGATTTAGGTATAACTTTTATGTAATCTGTTTTGATTTCATTGATATTAATAAAAGACTTGTTTTGTTTTTATTACGGGCTCTATCTATTTAAGTGTTTAAATAAGATATACCATAGTTTAGAATAAAGCTTTTTATGGATTATGATGAGATCATAATAGTGAGACCTAAAAGATGATAACTCTAAACTTGAATAGTTCCCGGTCATAGGATTACTAACTGGTAATTAATAATCCGCAAAGATTGGTACATACTATGCTTGCTCCCTTCAGGAGGATGTCTGTTCTCATAGGCATTTGTGTGGTGACACTATAGCTAGTATGTAGGTGCTTATTATAGAATAAGTTCACTGAACATGACTCGCACAACTGAACAACTGATGGAGTTCACTCACGTGTCAGCAGTTGTTCACATAGTGATAGTTGTACAAGTATCCTTAGACTTGAGGTCATCATAGTCATCTTGTGTACACTAAACTATGCTTTGGTTTAGTTCTTAGTCTCCAGGGACAATTATTAGGGCTCTACTGGGTATAAGAATTTGTACACGAAGATAGTGTATGATCAATAAAGGATCTACCCCTTCCAGTGAAGGAAGAGAATTTTTAAAGCTGATCCACTTATGCTAGTTCAGGAATCTCTGGCCAGAGTGAATGAAATTAGAAAGGAGTTTCTAATTTACATAGAAGTAAGCATAGTAAGTGGGAAAGCAAATGATTAAATTAGATAGGCTTGACACAAGATCCATGCCTTGTATTTAATCAGGACATTGGTGGATAGAAGGAGTTAATTGTACGGTAACTATTCACTGACAGGTTCTTGGTATTCTAAGCAGTGAATTCATATTATCCGGATAGTCGCGATATGTTGAGAAGCATCACTCACGATGTAGAATAAATATAATTAATCAGTTAATAATATTTAGTGAATTTTAATATTCATATAAATAATTAATAAAAAGTTTATTATTATTTATTTCTACTACCGGCATAATATTGAACCTACAGGGTCACATCATAAAAGAATATTTCCTTTGATGAATAATGAGAGAGAGAATTATTTTTCTAAATAGTTAAGAAAAAGGAATAATGATTAAAATAGTTTTAATTATTATTAAAGCATTTTATGAAGATAAAATGTGGGGGTTAAAATATATAAAGATATATTATAAAACCCTAGGAGAGTCCTATAAATAGAATGAGATGGATGGCTCATTTGACAAGACACACAATTTTGGTTTTGTGAAAACCCTAGCCTCCATCTTATTCTTCTCTCTCTCTCTCCCAAAACTCCATTTTTATAAAAGCTTAGTTTTATAAAAAGGTTCATCGAAGCGGATTGTTCTTGGTGGATACCGGTAGAGTGCTTCACACACTGAGGAGCAACTGCTAGCACTCCAATCATTATAAAGCTTCGATTCACGAGGTATGATTTCGATTCCTCATTTTTTCCCTTTTATATGTTTTTCTATATGTGCGGTATATGGTTTTTACGGAATAATTGTTATTTCACGCTTCCGCTCATCCGTAAATTCCTTCAGAGCTCCTGCACGAAGGGCACAGCTCTAGATATTCAATCCACCCAGGAAGTACGAAGATGTACCGTGACCTTAAGGAATATTATTGGTGGCCTAACATGAAGAGAGAAGTAGCAGAGTAGGTTAGCAAGTGCTTGACATGCCAGAGAGTGAAGGCTGAACATCAGCGACCTAGTGGACTATTACGAACATCAGCGACCTAGTGGACTATTAAGACCCCTGGAAATTCCGGAATGGAAATGGGAGCATATAGCCATGGATTTTGTGATAGGCCTACCAAGGATAAAAACCAATCACGACGCCATATGGGTTATCATAGATAGATTGACCAAGTCCACACACTTCCTACCAATCAACAAAAGGCACACCGTAGACAAGTTGGTGGATATTTACTTGAAGGAAATCGTAGTGAGACACGGCATTCCTGTAGCCATAGTGTCAAATAGAGACCCAAGGTTTAATTCCCGATTTTTGAGAAGCTTCCAGGAATGCGTAGGCACCAAACTAAACATGAGTACCGCTTACCACCCCCAGAATGATGGATAAAGCGAAAGGACTATTCAGACCCTAGAAGATATGCTACGAGTATGTGCCATTTATTTTAAGGGAAATTGGGATAACCACTTACCCCTGATCGAATTTGCTTAGAACAATAACTATCACGCTAGCATAGGAATGCCTCCGTATGAAGCTCTTTATGGACGGAGATGTCGCTCTCCCCTATATTGGGATGAAGTTGGAGAACACAAGATATTAGGACCAGAGTTAGTCCAGCAGACCAGGGAAATGGTGAGACTCATCAGGAAAAGACTGGTAGCAGCTCAGGACAGACAAAAGAAGTATGCCGACCAGACCAGGAAGGATATGGATGCTATTAAAGGTATCTCCGTGGAAAGGAGTGATGAAATTTGGGAAGAAAGGGAAGCTGAGTCCCAGATTCATAGGACCCTTTGAAATCTTGAGGAGAATAGGACATCTAGCTTACGAGCTCGCCTTGCCTCCTAATCTGCAACAAGTGCACAATGTGTTCCACGTTACGGAAGTACCATGCAGATGCACGACATGTAATAGAATACGAGCAGGTAGATTTACAACCAGACCTGACCTGCATCGAACAGCCAGTAAGGATAATGGACCAAAAAGAACAAGTGCTGAGGAACAAGACTGTGAAGCTGGTTAGAATCTTGTGGAGGAATCAAAATGTCGAGGAGTCAACTTGGGAACTTGAAGACGCAATGAGGAATAGATACCCCCACTTATTTTCTAATTGATTCCGGGACGAAATCCTTGTTAGAGAGGAAGACTGTAATAACTCGAATTTTTGAGACCTTGTAAAACGTTTAATGAGTAGTAACCCTGACGGACAGGAAAAAACTTTTGAGCCCACACTATGTAGTACATGAGAAAATGAGTTTCGGAGTTGATATTATGATTATACGTACCAAATGAGTGTATGTAAACGCTATTAGTTTTCGAAGAAAACGAACTTTGAAAAACGATCATATTTACGACTCATCGAGGATTACGGGAATCCCAATATAATTACAAGATTAAAACCCTACGGATTTATATCTAAGTATAATAATTCAAAACATAAGGAATAAATGTGAAAGAAATTACATCGTGAACCATTTACGAGTAAGTATTACGAAAATGTTAAAGCGACCGAGCGAACGCGTAAACGATTAGATAAACGTAACGCACTAACTAACCATGATAAGAAAGTAACCATGGTTACTTTACCAAATAGTGAGCTAGATATAGGATGATCAACCAAGGCTAATGGAATAGTAAGCTAAGGAAGCTAAACAAGTGGCTTAGCTTGTAATCTACCACAAGCTAGTAGATTTGTCCATGGATTTGGCAACAAGAATAAACCTAGGATCCTAAAATAGAGAATATCAAATAAATATAAGATATCACCACTTCTTCATCAAGCATAAAACTCTCTCCCCACTTCTTCATCAAGCCATTCGGCTATTTCCAACCAAAGAATTCAAAATCAAATCTCCAAGTTCTAGCCATGGATAAATCCTCCCATTAATTCTTAAGCTTCCTAACAACCAAACTAAGGTAAGATAATTCTTTGATCTCTTTTTATTAAGGTTTGAAGGGTGAAATAAAATCAAGAAAGTTGCTAGTGAATAGTAACTCTTCTTTGGTTTCTTGATTTCAATGGTGGTTTTAGGTTCCAAAAACCATACCAAGCACTCCCAAGACTCCACCATCCTCAAGAACACATCTCAATATTTCAAGAAAGGTAAAAATATTTGACCCAACTTTATTTAAGATTCAAATACAAGATCCTTTTAGTATGTAGTTATAAACCTAGTTTTAGTGGTGATATTGTTAAGATCTTGATGTTTAGTTAAGTAGATTTAAGGTTGATTATTGTTGCCTCAAGAAAATAATGTTCTTGAAAGGAGTTAGTGTGTTGATGATGATATGGTGATTTTTGGTGGTAGTATAAAGATTTAAGGCGTAAACGAAACTCCGAACATAAACGTAATTTCGTTAAAACGAACAAAACATAATTTTAAGTTTCTGCAGAAAGTCCCGAAGATGTAAACTGTAGTTTCTTGAAAAATAACCCTTGATTATTATAGAAAATGTTATAAGGATCGTTTAGGCGCTTGAATCGCTTGATTCCGATTTACGGATCAAAAGTTATGACCATTTTACTAAAAGTGATTTACGCGACAAAAACTGCTACGAATCACGAACTTTGAAAATATAAAGGATCGACTTAAAAGTGTTCATAAATCATGAAATTTTTACAGAGAGTAGAATATCGAGTTTCCTAACTTCCATAAAAATTTAAAGTGAAAAAATGATTTTTCAGTTTTATAAAAATATCAGATCCGAGACCGCGCGATTATAAACCGTAGAATCCATAAACGGAGCCGACGGTGAAAATGAAAATGAACTTAAGATTCTTTGAAAAATGAAGAGACCATGATGTGAATAAGGACTTAAAGGAATAATAAGGATAAAATAAGTTGAGAGGGTGCATAATAATTAGCGCATGAGTGCGGGTAGCCGTAAAGTAGAACGGGACCTAACGAAGTGAATTATGTTATGATTATAGATTTCCGAGCGGAACCTAGAGCATCCTCCATCTCGAGATATCCAGGAAAGTTTACGAACCCAACTCCACTTACTGTTGTGTTGTGAAAGGATTGTTTTATTATTATTGCATAAATACCATGTTTGCCATGATACATAGTTATTGAACTTTTGCATAATATAGCGATGTTGTACGATAAGTATATGTATCGTAAAATATTTATTTTCGCTTTAAGCGCGATGTATAATTATAAGACCGAAATTTGGTCGGGATTTTATCCGGGAATCATTCAGGTGATATTAGGACAATTACAAGTCCATAATAGTACGTTTTCAAGGGACTCAACCTCCACTTACGAAACATTAAAATACCTCGAACTTTTATTAAAACGATTTCCCAACGATCATATTCCCTCAACTATATTTTATTATTCGAACAATAAATATTATATACTTATTCCTTTATTATAGGAGAAGTATACTCCAACGATTATTTATTTCAAATCCGATTAAACATTAAAGATTATTGATTGCGTAGAGATAAACTAGTTGATGAATAGTATTTTAAATATTCTTTTAAAGAATAAACCCATTCGAGGTTAATTATTTATCAATTATTATTTAATTATTTATTAAAGGGTTTATTATGATTTAAAAATCATAGATCCTGATTTAAAATACTTTCTGATTTTTGAAAAAATCATTCGAATAATTTCAGATAGTCGGAGAATATTATCTCGACTTATATTAAATATTTTGAATATAGTTTCAAAAGAAACTCCCCCTTATATAACAAATATGTTGACAACGGTCAACTCACATCCTTAGTACTTCCTCCGAAATTCTCGAAAGTACATATATATACGTACATATCCAAGTGTACCTATCAACAAGCAATATGCTTGGGGAACAATATAAGTTCCATAAATATGATGGGATTCTTACAAGGACAATAAGGGGTGGACTCCAGTACTTCGTGGACAGGGGAGACTACCAATTTACTACCACATGAGAAAGCATTTTATATACTGATGAACATGTGGAGTATGCGTAACTGAGATGGATGGGCGCGAAACTTTGTCTTGAGAGGGATAGACGCGAAGTGTGTACCTGAGAGGGACAGACACAGAAAAGGCCCGAATGCGGCCATGGTGATAACCGATAATAAAAGAAGAATCGTCCATCTATATGTAGAAAAGGTTACTTTTATCGTAGTACGACTGATCATTGTTTATGGTGGCTCCAACGAATGTCCTTTTCTTCCAATTGGAATTGTGATGCAATACCGTAACCCAAGACTAGGTGCTGGGTTTAATATTAAGGTATTCGCAGGATAATAAAATCCACTAAAGAATTGTTTTTTATAAGAAGGTGTGTGTCACCAAGGAAAAACTAAATCCGAATAAAACATAATTATTATATATGATGTTTTACATAAGTTATCATACAGTCATTTTCATACTGTACATTATTATGCTGGGCATTATAGCTCACACTTGTTTTCTTAAATTGACACAACACAACAGTGAATCAAGATGCCTACCATGAGAACCACAGCCAGGAAATGGGTAGGAAATGGCCAGTTGTTCCGTAGATTGTTTGGTGCTGTACCACAGGTAGTTCGAATAAGCTGGATTGGTTTTCAGTTGTTTATAGTTCCGCTTATTTATAAGTATGACTTATGTAAGGTAATAAACAAGAAACGTATATTTGACCGACGGACTAGCCTTACTTAAAGGTTACTCCCCGATAAGACTTAACTACTTTTGGGTTATAATAATTATCACTTTATGGTTGAATTACTCTAGCTATGATGGTTCGTTTCTAAGACAATAACCTTTAAGTGTGTGTGTATGATAAGTGTGGGGTCGTAAAATGTGAGTATTTATATATTGTAGCGTGAGGTATGTGGTTTTTAGTAGTTTAGATGACGTGGTCTCCGAGATTCCTGACCCCGGATTTTGGGGCGCCACAGTTTAGCAAATTGATAAATGACTTGCAGCTTCATGATAAGTAATATTAGGCTGAGAAGGTTAACCTAAAGTTCTTTTTAGCTCTTTCTCACCATCTTGAACAAAAAATATCAGCTATTAGAGAAGGAAGAGATTTGAGCAGAATAACTCTAGAAATTTTATATGGGATCTTGAAAACTTATAAACTTAAAATGTTACAAAGAAAGTCACTAAAGGAAAATCATGGACATGTTATTGATGGTTCCAGTGCCTTAGTTATTAATGACAGTGAAGCTAGTGAAGATGAACAAGATGCTCAAGTTCCAGTTATTCAAGCCATGGAGAAAAAGAACAAAGGACTTCAGAAGCAAGTAGTTTTGGAGCTAGAGGAAGATGAGTTTTATACCTTGGATGATCTAAATGTATTGGACCAATCCATGACTTACTTGGCTAGGAAATTCTCTAACATTAGAGTCAAGAAGCCTAGGTTTTTCAAGAACAAGGGATAGTCTTCCAACAGCAATAATTGGAATCGAAAAACTCTGTATAACTCAGCTAGCAAGGGTGGCTATTGTTAGGACGTTAACACGCGCTAATAATACACGCAAGTATACGTGTTCACAAGTAGTATAAGATTTAGATCAAATTCGTTCCCACATAGACTCTTTGGTTAAGTTAAGAATATGCACCTATGCAACAATGATATGGTTATTATCCAATGCTAAGACAAATAACAAGTTGAGATTGTTTTATAACTAAGAATTAACTAACAATTAGAACTAAGAGAACAAGAATGGTTGAATTAATATATATGACAAACATGGGATCCTAACTTCATTAAATACTTCATTCAGTAGTCTTTTTGTTCTTAACCTTAGGATGTAATGGTGATGACACTAATCAGATTACATGAAACTCGTAAACGCAAACTTTCGTTGTACGAATACCCTAATACCAAGCATCCACAAAAGAGATAGAAGTTGAATAGACACCAATTATGCTTAATCCTTATATGTCTATAAGAATTAAAAACATAACGGTTTAATGCGCAAGATATCTATCGTGATTACATATGGCAAGTAAGATGGTTAAAATTACCTACGAATCATGCATAACAATAACACATGAACCTATGCTAGCATGGCAAGTTCTAAACCTCTATATTCATTGTCGCTTCAATATAGATTAACCGCTATCTTATATGTTAGCTACGCACATAAGACAAATAAGCACAACCAATACTAGGTTATCATATAATCACCACACACTAAGGTATCGAAACAATTTAACTAAAAAAATCCATAAAAAAATCCGCTAGAACCCCACGATAACGATTAGTTCATAACCCAACTCATCGTTACCATGGGTTCCAATGAAAGCATGATAATAAATAATATAAGAGTACTAAGGTTCAAGAACAAATCAAAAAAAGCATCCAAGTATCAACTATATTAAAGAAAACAAAAGTCTTCTTCTCCGTAGCCTACTCGTGCTCTCTAGGTCTTCTTATTGCTCTCTTAGGCCTCCTTGTTGTTAAAAATGTCTTTTTATTGGTATATATAGGCTCCAGGATGACCAGGACTCTCAAAATTGTCAATTTCGACTAAAATCAGGATTCTGGTGCAGAACAGGGTGCGAACGCGCTGCTACAGGGCGCGACCGTGCTGGAAAAGTGTTTTCAGCGGCGCAGGCGCGCTGACTCTGGCGCGGACGCGCTGGCCTTTTGGAAAATTTCTGATATTTCTTCTTTTGGCTGTATCTTGAGTTCTGCTCGTCAGAATTAGGCGATTCAACTGCCCATGCGAAGCTAATGAGATTCTCTATAACTTGAGAATGGCTTAGGCTTCCAATTCTGATATTTTTTTCAGAATAATTCTTTGAAAAGCTTCTTTCTTCCTTTAACTGATGCCTGAAATGCACAAATACAAAAACACGTTAAAAATACCAACAACTTGAGTTCAAAACACCAACTTAAGCCTGAAATGAAGCATTCCAAGTAGATATAAAATCCACTTATCACACCCCCAAACTTTAATTGATGCTTGTCCTCAAGTATAAACAGACTCAAAACTACAAAACAAACCTAATGCATGAATGCAACTACGTGAATGCAACTAAATGATAATGCAATCGATCCCCTCAGAATAACCATAACCAAATGAATAAGCCAATGTCTCTAAGAATACAATGACTCAAAACATAGCTCGAATAAATCCCATAAACCAACTCACAAACCAGAAATGTGCGTGTTATGCTTAACATATATACTCTCGACACTAGATCAATAACCATAACTTATCTTTCATCAAAACAATCACAAGTTTATAAACAGAATAGACGATAAAGGCATAATGACTCATAACACCTTCATTCTACTAGAGTTATACAAGGATTCACGCAATTATTGAACACATAGCACATATGCTTATTTGATCATGCAATGAATGATGTCCCAAAAGACTTATGCAAAAATACCCATGTAGCGAGCGTTAGGTTAGCGGATCCCAGACTATCAAAAGCCTTCGGTCACTAGGCACAAAGTCCTCTAAGAACTTAATAACTCAAGTATTAAAGAGCTCACTCTTGATCAATTATGCATAAACACATACTTTTTTTCTTTTTTTTTCAACAATTTTTGAATGAGTGTGATTCGCTCCATCTCATTCAACCCTAGACTACTCATAAAAATATGAGCCGACTACTAGCCATTTGACGCCTAGCCTTACAACAACTAGCAATGAAATCCAAGCTTTTCTATAGTTTAAAAATTCAGTGTTCTTTTTGTCATTACGAGAATATCACAAATTCTAAGTATAATCAAGTGATTAAATCTCAACAACAAACAAGTATGATCTTGATCTAGTTCGAAAGCAACCCTATAAGACTTTGTGAAAATATTTATTTCTGGCATGCAAATCAATTCATTAGGACTTAAATATCCCTCTATTCGTCATCACTACACTCACATCAACATTAACCAATCAATCAGAAATAGCTCAACCTAAGGGATCATGTTATATGCATGCAAATGCAACTATATGGACTCACAAAATAACACAAACAAATATGTCCTATATGAACAATCATACAAAAATATGAATGAAATACAACTAAGCATGCAACATTAATCTATATGAATCTATATAAACTATATGGACACAACACACACTACTAATCCTTACATTATCACCCCCAAACTTAAAATTTTCAATGTCCACATTGAAGGTAATAATAAGGATTTCAGGCATACCTAGTTGTCAGGAAGATCACCCTCCTCGAGTGGAGGATCAGGTGGCCAATCAACCTCAACACCAGTGTCTCGGAAAACAGTACCGAGAGCGTATGTCAAATCTTCAGCAAAACATTGGTGGATGTCATGCATGGTCTCAATACGCCGAATCAACCTTCTATACTGTACATCCCCAAGACCAAACCTATCAACTATCTGTGGTGCACGAGTGGAACCTTCTGTAGGCACGGGAGGATCCGTCCGGCCGCTGGCTACATCATCAAAAATATATCCCAACCCCTTATCATGGGATGCACCTAAGAATGCATAATTTAAGTCATCTGGAAGTGAGTTGAGCTCAAGCGTGGGAGCTTCTTCAATAGAAGGTTAAAAACACTCATGAGAAAGTTTCAGCTCTACTAATCCAAGAGAATTGAATGGCATCTCCAATTTCCTCTTCCACGAAGGTGCATTCAAAACCTGTTGTTGCTCTGCTCCTTCTTCATATTCAATAACTGATTCCCCTATCAAGGATCCCTCTAAGGTATCTGACTTTGGAAATTGCTCAGGCTCTGAATTCATGACTGAGTCGACCCACTCTACTTTAAAGCACTCCTCTTTAGCTGTGGGTAACTTTATTGCCTTGAACACATTAAAAGTGACCTTTTGATCATGAACCTTCATTGTAAGCTCTTCTTTTTGCACATCGATCATAGTTCGGCCAGTAGCTAAGAATGGTCTCCCTAAGATAATGGGAATCTTCTTATCCTCCTCAAAGTCAAGAATTACAAAGTCAGCAGGAAAGATAAGTTTGTCCACCTTGACTAACACATCATCCACAATGCCTCGTGGATATGTAATAGAACGATCGGTCAACTGCAAGGACATATATGTAGGCTTTGGTTCAGGTAAACCCAACTTCGTGAAGATAGACAAAGGCATCAGATTGATGCTAGCTCCCAAATTACATAAGCACTTGTCGAACGACAAATTGCCAATAGTGCAAGGAATAGTGAAACTTCCAGGATCTTTAAGCTTCGGAGGCAATTTCTTTTGTAGCACATCAATGCATTCCTCAGTAAGAGCAACAGTCTTTAAGTCATCGAGCTTCACTTTCAGAGATAAAATATCTTTCATAAACTTCGCATAGCCAGGCATCTGTTCAAGAGCTTCAGCGAAAGGTATGTTGATATGAAGTTTTTTAAACACCTCTAGAAACTTCACAAACTATTTATCCAACTTTTGCTTCTGCAGCCTCTTAGGAAAAGGAGGTGGAGGATAGATCTGTTTCTCCCAGGGATAACCCTCAGGAGGAGTGTGTTCCTCAGCTTTCTTCCTTGGTTCCACTTCTGCTTCCTTATGCACATCTTCTTCAGCCACAACTGCATTTTTTGAAACTTGAGATTTCTCAAGCTCTTCATCGTGCTGAATTTTGGGGCTTGCGACCTTTTCAGACCTCAAGGTGATGGCATTCACTTGTTCTTCAACTTCCCTCTTTCCTGGATTGGCTTTTGTATCACTAGGAAGTGTACCAGGCTGTCGATTCAACACAGCATTGGCAATATGCCCAATTTGATTCTCCAGAGTCTTGATAGACTCTGCCTGACTTTTGCATATACGAGCTTAATTTTTGCACATAAGCCTCAACTCCTCCAATTCAGATTTTTCATTACAGATTGATCGACACTTCAATGCAGGTAGTGTTGAAGTTGGAGTTGTCGTATTGGTGTATACTGTTGCTGAAAGACAGGAGGATTGAATTGATTGGATCCAAACCGCTGATAAGGCTGTTGTACCGTATTCTGATTGTTGCTCCAGCTGAAGTTCAGATGATTCCAGTTGTCAAGATAATAAGTGTTTGGAACTGGTTGCTGCGATCTCTGAAAGTTGCTCATAAACTGAGCTGATTCACTAGATATAGTGCATTGCTCCGTCGCATGCAAACCTGCACAAATCTCACAAACACTCATCCTCTGATGAACTCCATAGCTAGCTAGTAAATCAATCTTCATAGACAACGCCTTTAGTTGAGCAGTGATATTCATAGCTGTATTCACTTCAAGAACTCCTACTACCTTGCCCTGTGGAAATCTCTGGGTTGGATATTGATATTCATTAGCAGTCATCAGTTCAATTAGATCATAAGCTTCATCGTAGCTCTTAGCCCATAAGGCTCCACCAGATGCTGCATCGAGTATGGGTCTGGACTGTGCTCCCAAACCATTATAAAAATAATTAATGATAATCCAATCAGGCATTTCATGATGAGGACACTTCCTAAGCATCTTCTTGTAGCACTCCCAAGCTTCATATAAAGATTCTCCTGATTGCTGCGCAAATTGAGGGAGAGCATTCCTGATTGCAGCTATCTTTGCCATAGGGAAGAATTTAGTGAGAAACTTTTGAGCAAGATCTTCCCAAGTAGTAATCGAACCAGCTGGTAGATAGTGTAACCAGCTCTTAGCCTTGTCCCTTAGCGAGAATGGGAATAGTCTCAGCTTCACAACATCTTCAGAAATACCGTCGAACTTGAAGGTGTCGCAAATCTCAATGAAATTCCTAATATGCATATTGGGATCTTCCGTTGGAGAACCCCCAAACAGGATTAAATTCTGCACCCATTGAATCGTGCTAGACTTTATTTCAAAAGTATTAGCTGAGATGGCTGGTCTGACAATGCTAGACTGAATGTCATTGATCTTCGGTTGAGAATAATCCATCAAAGCCTTCAGATTCGCTGCGGGTTCTCCCATTGTAACAAAAACTTCTTCTTCAACTTTAACGATCACGGATGACAAGTACATAAACTAAACAATTAACAACACCGAGTCCCGGGCAGTGGCGCCAAAAACTTAGGACCTTAACACGCGCTAATAATACACAGAAGTATAAGCGTTCACAAGTAGTATAAGATTTAGATCAAATTCGTTCCCACAGAGACTCTTTGGTTAATTTAAGAATATGCACCTATGCAATAATGATATGGTTATTATCCAATGCTAAGACAAATAACAAGTTGAGATTGTTTATAACTAAGAATTAAACTAACAATTATAACTAAGAGAACAAGAATGGTTGAATTAATATATATGACAAACATGGGATTCTAACTTTATTAAATACTTCATTCAATAGCCTTTTTGTTCTTAACCTTAGCATGTAATGGTGATGACACTTATCAGATAACACGAAACTAGTAAACGCCAACTTTCATTGTAGGAATACCCTACTACCAAGCATCCACAAAAGAGATAGAAGTTGAATAGACACCAATTACGCTTAGTCCTTATATGTCTATAAGAATTGAAAAGATAACGGTTTAATGCGCAAGTTATCTATCGTGATTACATAGGGCAAGTAAGATGGTTAAAATTACCTACGAAACATGCATAACAATAATATATGAACCTATACTAGCATGGCAAGTTCTAAACCTCTATATTCACTATCGCTTCAATAGAGATTAACACGCTATCTTATATGTTAGCTACACACATAAGATAAATAAGCACAACCAATACTAGGTTATCATACAATCACCACACACTAAGGTATCGAAACAATTTAACTAAAGAAATCCATAAATAAATCCGCCAGAACCCCACGATAACGATTAGTTCATAACCGAACTCATCGTCACCATGGGTTCCAATGAAAGCATGATAATAAACAATATAAGAGTACTAAGGTTCAAGAACAAATCGAAAAAAAGCATCCAAGTATCAATTATATTAAAGAAAATAAAAGTCTTCTTCTCTGTAGCCTTCTCGTGCTCTCTAGGTCTTCTTATTGCTCTCTCAGGCCTCCTTCTTGTTAAAAACGTGTTTTTATTGGTATATATAGGCTCCAGGATGACCAGGACTCTCAAAATCGTCAATTTCGACTAAAATCAGGATTGTGGTGCAGAACAGGGCGCGGGCGCGCTGCTACAGGGCGCGGCCGCGCTGCTACAGGGCTCGGCCGTGCTGGAATAGTGTTTTCAGCGGCGCGAGCACGCTGACTCTGGCGCGGCCGCGCTGGCCTTGTGGAAAATTTCTGACATTTCTTCTTTTGGCTGTATCTTGAGTTCTTCTCGTCAGAATTAGGCGATTTAACTGCCCACGCAAAGCTAACAAGATTCTCTACAACTTGAGAATGGCCTAGGCTTCCAATTATGATCTTTTTTCAGCATAATTCTTTGAAAAGCTTTTTTCTTCCTTTAACTGATGTCTGAAATGCACAAACACAAAAACACTTCAAAAATACCAACAACTTGAGTCCAAAACACCAACTTAAGCCTGATATGAAGCATTCCAAGTAGATATAAAATCCACTTATCAACTACATGACTGGATCCGTTGATAGATCAAAAATAAGATGCTACAACTGTGATGAATTGGGCCACTTTGCTACTAAGTGTAGGAAGCGTAATAAAGTGAAGAAGGATAAAGCTTATCTGGAGTTGGAGGAAAAATATGAAGCTCTCTTGAAGAAACAACAAGGAAAGGATTACATTGCAGAAGGTAAAATTTAGGATGATACTGATGATGAAAATGAGAATGAGGAGTTTGGAAACTATGCACTAATGGCTCTTGAGCAAGGAGAATCATCCTCATCAAAATCTGAGGTACCAACTCTTACTACCATTGATTTAAATACAAGTCAATATAAAGAGACTGTTGAGAGATGAGCTTAGAGATGTTCCACATATATACTAGCATGGTGGCAGCTACTGAGGAGGTTAGTAGGCTGTCAAAAGCTAATGAGAAGCTTGAGATTGAGAAGCAATATTTGGAACTACAGCTTGTTGAGCTTGAAACTGTCAAGCAGGAAAATGAATATTTGAAGAATAAGCTGAAGTGTGCTAGTAAAATAGAAGCTGTGTTGTGCGAAAAGATAGAGAAGAATGAAGTGAAGTTGAAGTCTTTCAGAAATTCTTCTCAGTTAGTTGGTCAGTACCATGAGAAGAACAAGCCATGTGCTAATATATCCATTGGCCTTGACTATGATGCCTTGAACAACAACAAGAAAATCGAAGGAGACAGAGGAAAAATAATTACAAATGAAGATGTCCCAGTTATGCAGAGAAAAGTTGAGTCGCCTTTGTTCAAGATATGTGAGGTTAATTTCAGTGAGAATGAGCTGGTAATTCAGCAGGAGCTTGCAGATGAGGATGCTGAAAAGAAAAATGATGAAAATACTCATGTTGCTAAAATTAAAAAGAAGCCATAGTCAATCAAAGTTCTAAGACATCTGCCAAAGAAAGTAAAGCTGAGAATGCAGGAAAGAAAAAGAGGACTAGGAATGGGAAGATTAAAGTAAACAAAAGTAATAACTTTGCATTTGTTGCAGACGCTCCCAGAAAACAATGTGAACAGTGTGGCTCTATGAATCATCGAACTCACCTTTGTAAAAAGGTTGTTAGTAAGCCAGGAGTGGGAGCATACAAGTATAATAAAGAAAAGGCTGAAGATCCCTACTCATTCTGTTACAAGTTTGATTGCATTCCTTGCAACATGAAAGTAATGACAAGTTACCACAACATGAGAGTAAACCTCAAAGAAGTTAACATTAGGTCTGCAGCTAAAAAGGAACATGCAAATCAGTCAATGAACACTGTTCTTTCTAAATCGTCAAATTCTACTTCTATTAAATCTGTTAACAAGAAGAAAGTACCCAACACTGCTTGGGTAGCTAACCACACTTAATCCTCATTGTGTGCAAGGTAAAATGAAGAGAGTCATATGGATCATAGACAGTGGATGCTCAAGACATATGACAGGTGATAAGGCCCTGCTATCATAATTTGAGGAGATGGCTGGCCTATTGGTGACTTTTGGAGACAACGACAAAAGATTCACAATGGGATGTGGCAATTTAGTTTCAGAAATATTGTTATTGAAAATGTAGCACTGGTGGCTGGTTTAGAAGTGAATCTCCTGAGTGTCAGTCAATTCACAGATAAAGGATTCAATGTTTCATTTGACAAAGGAGAATGCTCAATTATCAGCAAAAAGACTGGTGAAGTTACTTTGAAAGGAGCAAGAAAGGGAAGCTTGTTTGTTGCAGATTTAGACTCAACAAATAAGGATGGAATATGCTACTTGTTACGACCGGTATTTCTAAACCCTATCTATATATAATTTTATGTTTATATTTAAAATTTAAATTATGTGGAATTATAAATGTGGATGATCTATATGACTGAGTGCCTATAAACTAAGTGTTTAATGTATTAGTTTATATTAAATTTTTTAAAAGAAAATCTTATCATTTACTATTTTTAAATGATAATCAAAAGTACTTCATTTTATATGAAAAATCGATTTTAAAAATCTTTTAACAATAAATTCTCAAATTTTATATCATTAAAATTCTAAAATCATATGCTATTTTATGATATTTATTTTGTGATTTATGGAGGTGCATTTATATTTATAAAAACTGTTTTATATAAATTAGTTGATTTTTAAATTATAAATTACTTAGTTGCCCATACATGCAAATACCCTCCAATTCAATTTAAAGGGCATAAGAGACAATTCATACCCCACTAACCTTCTTCTATCCACCAAAAGACTAAACTACCCTTGCATGCACTTTTACTTGGTTATTGGAGAAGGGCACTTTAGTACATTCTAAATTCCACTATTGAATTAGTGCATGATGAATCATAAAGAGAGGAGTTAAGCCAAAACCACACTCCACTCAAGCTCATCATTTTCACTCTAAAATTTTCTCTCATCCCCCTCTCTTTTTCTTCATTCGGCCGAAACCCCTTCCCCCATTCCCTTCAATTTTTTCTTCACCAAATTCTTGACATTCTAGTGTAATTCCATTACCCATTCATATAATATACACTTTACAAGAAGTTACATTCTTAGGAGATGAAGTTTAATACTTGCGTGTCTTGATTTTATGTGATCTCCAAAGAGAAACTCTTAATTCATGTGGATTAAAGAGTTCTCTATGAGATATACTTTTTATGTGCATAAACTAAGTGTTTCTGTAACACCCCCAAATCCGGGGTCGGGGATCCGGGTTATCACGAGTTCCATTTCCCTTAATAACACCCAATCTTAATAAACAATCAACTACTCCGTACTGTGACCCCACAATAAACACACACACCACAAGTTATAGTCTCAGAGATGAATATCCAAAAATAACACGAGTCATTTTATTCCACAATTATATGCCATTACACCTTAAAAGAGTTTCTGAATAAATTTACATTTCTTTGCCATTATTACAATTCATAAAGATACATAAGTCTGGTACATCAAAAGTTGAAAGCCTAGCCTATTGGTAGTTCCTACCTCAGCTACAGTGACATCAACGCCTATAGGAAACTGCGGAACCTTTCCTATCCGCTCGCGAATTGGGAGCTTGGTCATGTTCATCTTGTCTATCTGATGTTGTGTGATGAAAGAAGAAAGCAAGGGTGAGCAACAAGCCCACCGAAATAATATGTATAATAATTAACAATATATGAGCATCCTCATAGTACTCATGAAAGTCTTGGTCAAGAAGAAATGAACCAAGTTTGATCTCTTAATGCGACCAAGTCACAAAATATTTAGTATATATATATATTTTTCAGAATTTTTAAATCCTCTTCCATGTATAATATACACAGAGTTCCAGTTTATAACTGTATAAAAATATCGTTACAAGGTGATCTCATATATCTAACCTTGTCTCAACATTTTTGTGAAAATCTTTGTCATGCATAAGGTAATCATTAACCAGATATAAGTTGAAAAGATGAAGTTACAAATACTCCAATATACTTATATCTTTTTCGAATACTACTTGAACTACCACCATTCAAGTTATAATTAGTTCATCCCATAGATGAAGCTACACGATAAAACTTGTATAGAATTAATATTTGAAATATCATCAAAATGAAATGAAGTTACAAGATACTTCATTTGATGAAAACATCATTTTGAAAACTCGACCCTGCCAACACTTAACAATCGCCCAGCCGTAGCCTTTCTATCGAAGTGCTCTGGGTAGTGTTGCAGAAATATCCAATTGGATGATGAACTCATTACGGTAGTTTGCCGCGCCAGGAAGACCACTTACGATGATCAGTCGCAGTAGTGCAACCCCACCATTTTCTACATGTAGAGGAGAACCCGTTGGATTTACTTGTCAACCGAACACTGGACTCCTAAGGAATGGACCGTCTTAGCGGAACTTCCAGGCCATTTGGGCCAATATAATAAGGCTTGGCCGGTGCCACTCGACCACTTACGCCACTCCTAGTTCAGATAAAATCCATGACTCTGAAACGTAAAGCTTGTCCCCCCTTTCCCCAAGTAGAAACTTGTGGCGCCCTCCAAACCCGGGTCAAAAGTTTGGGGTCCACACACACATCTTAATTATAACCTGCTTATAACAATAATAAAGATAATAATAATATATGCAGTGACCCTACTTATCAACTACCACGGACCGCAACAGGTTAAAGTATGCACACAAGACAAACATACTAATATATTACAAACCGTTCAAATCCCAACTATTTCAAACTCACACTGAGTATCAAACATTAATACAAACTTTTACAAACTTAAATTATCCCAAAAGAAGTCTACTAGCTCAACTTCCTCAACCTGAACCCCTAGCTCTCGCGCTGGACTGGGGATCCTCGCTACCAACTGGTTCCTTTTTAACTGGAAAGAATATAAACAACATCGCACAAATGAGCTAACTAGCTCAGGAAGTCAAAATGACAAAACTGAGAATAATGATCATCAGGTGACTATGATTATGATATCAAGTGAACATTGGATTATGATTTAGAATTGGATATTATACTTTTAATTTAAAAGCCAAGGTTAGGCTGCTGATCAGTCACGCACTAACCCCGAGCAAGGCACACAGCATTGCTCTAACTACTGGATCCAAGGCACACATTGGCCTAACCTGACCATTATATGGTCTGACCACGAATCTGGTCCACAATTTTATAAAAACAATCCAATTCTAACATAATAACAGAATATGCAATAATAAACAATAACCAAAATCATTAACAACAATGAGTGTTTAATAATGAAAGGTTTTCAATCTTTGTAAGGATCAAATAAGTAGTTTAAAAGCTTGAACGCTGGGTAATGAAAGAATTTGATAACAAAAGAATCAATATTTCAGGGTTTCAAAGATTTGGGCTCTCAAAGCATAGGATACAATGGTTGAATGTACAAGTAATTCAGTTCAGTGTTTGGGATTTTGTTTGCATGTATTTATGGAATAGTATCGTATACTTGAGGTTCGAGTTTGGGTTTACAATAATCAATGGCTTAGAAAGAATATGGTTCATGGCTCAAGAACAATAACTGAAATCAGGGTTTAGGTTTCCGTGCTTCAAAGCACTTGCAATGTCAACAAGACTATCAAGAATTACAATGTCTCGAGAAAGTTCAGAACACTTGCCTGGTATTAGCTTACTACTCTGCACTGACTTCCAATCACAATCGTCTTACTCTTCAACTATCTGTTTTCCTTTCCTACGTCTTGCCTTTTCTGCTCACATATCATAAGTATCTATCAATCATCAACTCATAGAGTTCTATTCAACACACACTTCTATCTACCCTTCGTTTTACCCAAATCCGATTAACGGATTGAAATCTATGCAATAACGAAGTAAACACCGAATATATAGACCGATAGTCAAACAACAGGTCACGTATAACACATAATACATCACGTAATCAATGACATATCATTTATAAAGAAGTCTCGGGTCATAAATGTACTTTCGGGTATTTAAAATAATTTTTAAAACATTTTTCGGAATTAAAACGGGTCGTTGGATCAATTTCGGGTTAATAAACAGGGTTCGGTTGGCCAATTCTGGCTCCGAAACAATTTTAGAATAATTATCGAGCCTTGAAAATAATTTAGAATAATATTTTAAAGCTCGAAACTATTTTTCAGAATTTTTAAATCATTTTTAATAATTAAATCTAATTAAATAATTAATTAAAAATCAATTAATAATTAATTAAATCAATTAATCAATTAATTTTCGAATTAATTGACTAATTAATCAATTAAAAATTAACTGAAATTAATTAACTAATTAATTCAGATTTATTTGTGAATTAAAAATAATTTTCGGAATTAAAATAATAATTTTTAGAATTTTCAGAAATTAAAAACGAATTTTTATAATAAAAATAAATAAGAAATATGATTTTTAAACATTTTATAAACAGGAATCCTAAATTTGCAAAGTCTGCAAACCTCAGGGACCTAACTGCATCGTTTTCAAAAGTTGGGGTACCAAACTGTAATTTTCCAGCTCTTCGCCGGAAAACAGTCGGGTTCGCCGGAGAACACGTTCCCGGCGTCCTCACCCCACCAACACCTCCAGATCACATCTACACAACATCAGGAACACAACCATGCAATCAATTCATCCTAACAATCCCTGAGTTGGCCGGAATTTGGCCGTGAAGTTTTCCAGTTTCCGGCGAACATCGGAAAACTTCAAAACACAACTCCCTTCTCTACAGACCTCGTTGGTTCATGAAACTTATACGACTAGATTGCAAATTTCACAGAGAACACAACCCACTATAACACATCATCAATCTATCATAGAATAAGAAACCCCCAAATTTCAATTAAGAACATTCATACGGGTTATAAACCCTAATTTTAAAATTCGAAAATCAAACTCAAATTTGAACATGTTATTGAACTCCAAATCAGACGTATGACATATGAAAATCATCAGGAAAACAAGCTCTACAACATGCAATCATCAAATCATACAAACAATCATCCGAACAAAAATTCATATTTTTAATAAAATAAATTCGAAAATAAATAAATTTTTAGAAATTAAACCTTTGATTCTGCAGTGAAACAAAGCTCAGAATCTGATAGAACACCTCAAATCCTTTGTTTTGGTTACTCAAGCTTTAAAAACAGAGATCGGTAACGCCTTCGTTTTGCTGTTTGATTCTTAGAACAGTTTATGAATATAAGATTTTTCTCTGTAAAATTATATAATTATCTGTCTGCAGTTGATTTTTATACAAAATAAAATACGGTAAAAGGCTATTTATAATTACGGAAAATTAGTATCCCGTTGGATCATTCCGGATATAAAATGGTACGTTTATTTATAAAAACTAATCCAAACGGTATCGGTTTTCGGGATAATTATCCAAATCAGTACAGCTTGTACTGCGGTCTTGGTCTCAGCACCCAGTTATACGTACTACGAAGTGATAATTGGGATAGTTTAATAAAAAGCTCCCGTTTATCGAAAATAATTACACGATATATCCCGGATATTACAAAACTTGTTGATACGACTCCACCAAGAAGTCATATCTAGTTGGAAAGGAAAACTCACCGATATTTCCCAGGCGGTGCCTGTTAATGGATTAACTTGTTCTAAGAATTTTACTTCCCGAGTGTTGGGTAAGTAATCAAAAACTCTTTTATCAAAACAATAACCTTGTTGCGAATATAAAACACACCACAGAGCTGGATCCCTCAGGTTTTGAGCGAGTATTTAAATCCCCTTCGAAAGGAGGATCTTAAATATAAAAATGAGTTTTGGGATCCGCCCTAACCTTTAAAAATCATTTTGAAGACTCGAAAACATTTTTAAGAATGTTTGTAGTAATGCTGATTTAATAAAATAAATCAGTCCCAATATATTAGAAAATATCTGAATATTATTATTTAAATAATATTCCCATAAAGAATAATCTTTATAAAAATAATTGAAGTAGAAGTTTTAAAACTCATACTTGAAATGAATAATAAATAACCAAAGATATACTTATACGAAAGTATGATCTTTATTTGAATAATCGAAAATAAGTTTGATTATCGAAACATTATTCTTTAATAAAATAAAGAATATTATTTAATAAAATAAGCGGAGTCATAAGTCCTCGAATGAATATTCAAAATAATATTCATTAAATAAAATAAGCGGAGTCATAAGTCCTCGAATGAATATTCAAAATAATATTCATTAAGTGAAATATAGTTATCGAATAAACCTTATTCGAATAATAATTTTGAAAACTATTTATATATATATATATATATATAATATACTAGGGTACATCGTCTCCCGGTTTAACAAATATGTTCACCTTTGGGTCCCCTATACTAAGGGTATACGCAACTACTGTTTATCTCTAGCATATGTATTATGCAACTTATAAGCAATTGAATCAATAATTAGATATCAAGATTACGAAACACACATGTATATATACCATATCAGTATGCTCCAATATATCGCAAAATTTGCTAATAACAATCATGCACTTATCACAAGATAATGCATATACATATATTTACATCACAACAACAGTATAACGGGTAGAAAACTTGCCTGAGCGACTGGGGGTGAGAAAAGGCTTGGGACGAGTCTGGTAACCTATAAACAACATATAAGTTGGAATTAAACCAAAGTCGCTTATGAATCTATACTTTAACAAATTAGACCCTAACGTTGGCTTTTGCGCTTAACGATTCACTTAAATCGCTCGAGTACCCTCGGCTCCACCATTTTTAATAAATTAACCATTAAGGGTTTTAAGGCGATTCTTTTGCGAGTCCCCTACCAACTACCTAACCCACTTTACATAATTGTTTCATACTCCAATTAGTCATTTAAGGGCCTTAACCAAGGTTTTAAAGTAAGGCGAGGGGTAATGGTTCGTTCGCGAAACGCCGTTACTTAAAACGGTCGTTTCTCTTAAACCGTACATCGAATTCAAGCAAACCACATATCAAAACGAAGCTCATAAAATGAACTATCTAAACATGGAAAAGGTTAGAATCTTTCAGTGAGTTAACGGGTCCTAAAGTTAAGAACAGAACAGTTAAGGAAAATCGGGCATTATGACGTTTATGTTTACGCGATTTCCAATTTAATTAACACTCTAAATTATCATCAATTCACTCACAACCACCAATACAACAATATTCAACCATCATACTACAAAATCAGTCCCCAACTCCAAGTTTTACCAATTTATCCAACCAATCAAAGACCCAATATTCAAAACCAATACAAATCCACCAAAACTACTTATAATCAAAGATCAAGCCTTAATACTAACAATGCTTCAATAAAACTTAATGGAATCATAAAATCAAAGCTAGAGTTTGAAGTTGATACCTTCCTTGGTAGGTGTTAAGTTGCTAGGAAGCCTTAGGGAGCCTTAATCTAACCTCCTACAAGCTTGATCTTTCCAAAGAAATCAAAAACACATAGTAAGGTTTTGAAGTTTCTAAAAGTCAGATTGAAAGAACTGTCAAAACGAGGGTTTTACCATGTTTATTTCGATGAGACTTGTGAACAAGAGGTTTAGGCCATCTCAATACCTTTCCAAAGAGCTATAGAACATACTATTTGAGTGCGTATTGAAGGAGATATGGTAGTTTGAAGTTGCTGCTCTGGTTTTGGCCGAGAGCTTGCTTTTTTAAAATGAAAAGTCAAGTTTGTGTTATGATTTTTTTGTTTTGTTTCTTTGTTTATGGCTTGGCTAATTTTGAGGATTTACCATGGTAAAAAATGAACGGCTCACAATCAACCAACAACACACTTCTTTTTGTCATGCTTAGGTCATCATTCTTATGTCATCCAATTATCACATGTCTCTTCCTTGTGGTTTGATGATGTCACAATCCTTGGCTTCTTGTACAAGCTTGTCTCTTGGTCGCTTATTTGTTTTACGGTTCGCTTAACTTTCATTCTCGTTCGTCATTTGAGGGATCATATCCGGGAACTTATTACTTGGGTTCCCCTAAACCTTTCTCAATATTTTATATTCCTTTTTATGATCCCCTCTTAAAATCCTTGAATTTAAATCCTTTTTATCCTGTCACCTTATACTCAATTATTTCGGTATCTGGTGGATTTTCGGGAAAAAAATCAAAGTGTTCGGATTTGGATTCTGACGATCTTTACATACACTTATTTACTTTATGGAGTACTAATACGATCTTAGAATTTCCATAACAGTACTCCTATATAGCGTGGTCTGATAATTTTCCTTAATCATCATCATCAGCAAAAGTTACTATTCATCCGTGTTTCAAAATTTTCCAAAAATTGGGGTTATTACAGTCTCCCCTCCTTAAAAGGATTCCGTCCCGGAATCAGATAGAAAATAAATAGGCATGCTCTCTTAGCATTGCACTTTCTAAGTCTCAAGTAAATTTTCCCACATTGTGGTTCTACCACCAAACTCTGCCTAGTTTGTTAACTCTTCTCCTAAGCACTTGTTCCTTTTCGATCTATATCCCTTTCTGGTTGCTCCATATAGGTTACGTCTGGTTGTATGCTTATGCGCTCATGTGCCCCTATTTGTCTGGCATCCAAATTATACTTCCTTAACATTGATACGTGGAACACGTTATGAACTTGCTACAGGTTCGAGGGTAGGGCTAGCTCATATGCTAACTTCCCAATACGTCTTAATATCTCCAAGGGTCCAACACTTCGTGGGCTTAGCTTTACTTTCTTTCCGAATCACATCCATCTTTTCGAAGGGAATACCTATAACAGCACTAGGTCCCCTTACTTCCTATTCCTTGTCCTTTTGTGTCAATTCAACATACTTCTCATGTCCATCTTGGGCTACTACCAGCCGTCTTCTGATTAGATCTATTATATCCCTGGTCCTTCGGACCACTGCTGGTCCGAGCATCTTGCGCTCTGCAATTTCATCCTAACATAAGGGAGATCGATATTGTCTTCCCTCAAGGATCTCATAAGGCGACATCTCGATAATGACATATGATCTATTGTCGTAAGAAAACTCAATCCGCGTTAAGTGATCATTCCAAATTCTTTCAAGTCTATTGCACAGACTCTCATCATAGCTTCTAGCATTATAGCTTTTGCTTCTCAATACTCCTTTTCTGGTTCGTAAGCGTTACTATCTTCCGTACATAATACTATTCTAGATATACCTTTACTCGCTAGAGTTTTATAACCTTTTAATAACCACGACAACCTTAGTATCACGAACGTGTTTCCATTCCGAATACCACTGTAACTTTACTACTCCTTTTTCAGCTGTTTCTATTTTCCAAAGTTTGATCAATCATATAGAAGTAAAGAATTTGTTGAGAGATCACTATGATCATGAACACTTGTTCTATTGCATAGTTAGTACAGAAGGTGGCCAACCTTTAGTACTTGACAAGCAATTAAACAATAGATGGTATCCTACTAGGCTTCTATCACTGAGATAGATAGTCATTCGGCAATACCTCCCCTTCTAGAAGGGTTGTTCTTCTCAGTTTATACAAAATGAAAAGAAAAGAACGAATTGAAGAGAAATGTATATATATAAAAAATACTGCCACAAAAGATCTGGCTTGGAATCTACCTCTGAACTATAGAGGTTTGTCACAAGAGAACAAAACATATATATCTATATCAATATCCAGTATTATCGCATCGCATTTCACATGCTTAAATATTTTTGCTATTCCGTCCATCATTCTATGGACCCATGCTCTTCCTCGAGCTTATACTCAATCACCTTTGAAACTCCCATGACAGCAAAAATCGAATCTCGGATTTCATTCTAGACATCACAGTTACTAGAATCCATTGCTATTCCGTAACCTTCCTCGTATAGTAATACTACTCTTTATCGATAAGAAGGAATAAATATATCATAGGTAAATGATCGCCTTAGTTAGTCTACCGATGATTACTTACACCATAACCCGATTAGTGGTACCCAATCTCAACATCCATTACACTACAACTCTCACGGTTGTAATCGGCTCATTATTCAAAGAATCGTTGCTGCATTACTATGGTCCACCACTGACCTACTGTCGTCATTCATTTTCCTTGGAATCTTAATAGCTAACCATACGGAGTCCATACCTATCGTATCGAATTCTTCTAAGGAGGTAACATGATCACCGCTCATGATTCATGAAGAACACTCCTGAACTTGACGCACATATGACATGAAGCAGATAAAATTTCAGAAGAGTTTCAATGAAAGCAACGATAACAGGTTAATACCATTCTTAATCATATGTCTTTATTAGGAGACATGAATCTCAAAGGTTATCTCAAGATAGTACCTTCTAAGATAGATAGCCCGCTCATGGCGATTACACGAATTAATCCTTTACCAAACTACTATTACAGTTGGGTATTGCACAGTCATCAAAAGGAATGTCAATCTTCCAAACCATAATACAACCTTTACGGCTTCAACCATCATCACTGTATTCCTCTGGCACGAGCGCCGATAATTGTCCTCTTACACTTAAAATGTTGGCCACCTCTTTGGCCTTTCCTGATAGTAAAATTTCCTTACAATCAATGTCATTTTAACCACCTCCAACTAAATTTTCTACCTCATTTCAATCACTGCTTATGTGAAATTGCTTCTCTTAAATCCTGGTGAGAAAAAAAAATCACCATTTTTTTCCATAAGTCATTGTCTTAGTATTTAGATGTGAACATTGTCACGACTGACTCTCGATCATACTTAGGACATCTCTTATCTTGGGTCCTTCTCGTTTTCACCAATCTCGACCTTCATTGGGTCGATCTATACTTTCTTATGGTTTAACACGTGCCCACCTGGCATTATTATAATTATATCATATTTCCTTATCAAAATTTATATTCTTGAGAACTTTGAATATTACCTTTTTCCTTGTAAAACCTCTAAGGTTATCCTTAAATTCTTCATCCGGTACTCCCTAGGTACAGGGCGTATCAAGATACCTTTTACTACTACTAGAACCATTGTTTAAGTACTTCTGAAAAATTTCTCTACTGATCTTTAAAGGTTGTTGTTACCTTAGTCCTTCGTTCCATACTACCCAACTCATAATGTCCCTATTAAGGGTGAAATGCTAACCTTTATGCATTCCTCTATGGTTCATCTCAAGTTATCGAGGTTCCATCCTTAATTCCACCTTTTTTTAAAAAGGTACTTGCATCCTTCCATAGATAAATCAAGTCATGTATCCCTGATAAGGGTGTCTTATTCAATCATTCCCATCTCGATAGTATATGCCTAATTTCACAATAACATCTGTATTCAAAATAAGGTCAATCAATATGGCCTCGAAAAGATAACAACGGTTATCCGCTTTTCTTGCCTGATTTAGTAATGATAACAGGGATGTTCTAGAAGATATTGGTCGTGTTCAACGTGAACTTCTTCTTAATAAATCCTTATTTACTTTTGTTGTTTATCTCAACAGTCATCTCAATGTTGGGATATCTTTCATACCTGGCGTCTCCCTTTATGGGTATCAAGCCACCGGTCTTTCACTTCACATTTTTGAAGGTCACTTCCTTCATCAAATTTTCCTAATTTCTTACTTTCTTGTCTCCTCAGTCTATCCGTGTCTCCTTGTTTATCCTTCGGACTATCTCAAGGTTTTCTCGAATCCTCCTAACTTAAAGGGGATAAAATATATGTATCTTTCATGCCTTCATCCATCAGCTTTAACTCATGGTGAATCACTCTCATCCTGACGATTACATACTTTTCTATTTCTATTTCTACGAGTCTTTAGGGTTTCCTCGTATCTAACTCCCTTATCATTCCTCCAACTCTATTGCCTTTATATTCTTTTCCACTTCAGTTTCTTTTTTTATCTACCTCTCTCTTGCAATCATTTCACGAACCCACTAATCATTGACTTTAAACATCACGTCGTTCCGGGATTCTAGTCCTCAGAACAAATCTTGACAACTTTTACAATCTTAGATTCCTAATTTATCATACTCGTCCGCCTTTGTTTCGGCTCTAAAGCATCTACACTATTTCTTTAACCTTGGGAAGTACTTTGTAACACCCCCAAATCCGGGGTCGGGGATTCGGGTTGTCACGAGTTCCATTTCCCTTATCAATACTTAATCTTAACAGTTAACCAACTACTGAGTACTGTAACCCCACAATATACACACACACACCACAAGTTATAGTCTCAGAGATGAATACCAAAAATAACACAAGTCATTTTATTCCATAATTATAAACCGTTACACCTTAAAAGGGTTTCTGAATAATTTACATATTCCTTGCCATTATTAAAATTCATATTATACATAAGTCTGGTTTATCAATAGTTGAAAACCTAGCCTATTGGTAGCTCCTACCTCAGCTACGGCGGCATCAACGCTTCCAGAAAACTGCGGAACGTTTCCTAACCGCTTGCGAATTGGAAGCTTGGTCCTGTTCATCTTTTCTATCTGTTGTTGTGTGATGAAAGAAGAAAGCAAAGGTGAGCAACAAGCCCACCGAAATAATATGTATAATAATTAACAATATATGAGCATTCTCATAGTACTCATGAAAGTCTTGGTCAAGAAGAAATGAACCAAGTTTGTAATAACCCCAATTTTTGGGAAATTTTTGAAACCCTTATGAATAGTGTTTTTACTGAATGAGAAAACTTTTCATGCCACACTATGTAGGGGTTCTGATATGGATATTCTGAGATTTTATTAGTACTTTATATGGGATATAAGTGTATGTAAAGATCGTCAGAATCCAAATCCGAACACTTTGATTTTTCCCGGAAATCCACTAGATACGGAAAGAATTGAGAAAAAGGTAACCGGATAAAAAGGATTTAAATTAAAGGATTATAAGAGAGGATCATAAAAGGAATGTAATATATTGAGAAAGGTTAAGGGAACCTAAGTAATAAGATCCCGGGTATGATCCCTCAAACGATAAACGAAAACGAAAGTTAAGCGAACCGTATAACAGATCAGCGGTCATTAGGCAAACGATTAGGAAGTTAATCAAAGGGATTAGTGGGAATGATGTCATCCAACCAATAGAAAGAGGACAAGGAAGGGAGGATGACATCATGAGGATGACATAGGCATGACAAGAAAGGAAGGAGATGTGGTGACTTTTTAACCACACAAAACCAAGGGCAACTAGGTAATTCACTAAAGCAAACAACAAAAATCAACCAACCAAAGGCAAATCAAGCCAAAACACAAAAATCTCTCTTCTTCTTCTTCATGCTCTCGGGTTTTTTCTTAAGAAATGGGAAGTCCAAGCTCCTCCACTTACTATTTAGCAAGGTAATTATCTAAGCTTCCCCATGGATAGTTACATACTTCCTATAAGTTTAAGCTTCTAATTCCAAGCCAATCTTTTTCTATAAATCATGAAAGAAGATGGTGAATAGTGTTTTCAAGAACTAAAATTTGTGTTCTTGAAGTTTTGTTTAGATTAAGCTTGGATAAGGGCTTTAAAGGTGATTCCAAGCCATTCTCTTGATTCTCCACTCTCCAAGGAAGGTATAAACTACAAACCCTAGCTTTAGTTTTGAGTAATTAGGATTGAATGTGTTTGATATAGCATATGTGAAGCATGATGCTTGATTGGTTGAGGTTTGGTTGAGTTTGTAGAGATTAGTTGGTTTTATTGCATTGTTGGAGTTGTAAATCTTGGTAATTAGTTAAAGAACCTAAGTAAAGCCTTTAGTTCATGTGAGGAATAAGTATAAATGGTTAATGTGGATTTGTTGGGGCTGTTATGATGTGGTTTGGAGGGATATTGGTTGTATGATTGATTTGGGGTTGATTTGTGGTTGGTATTGAATGGTTTAAAGTTTGGGAAATCGCGTAAACATAGCCGTCGTAACGTCCGATTTCCTGTAGACTGTTTTTGTGCATAACATTAGGACCCGAGAACCCCCTGCTAGATTATGACCACTGCCATGTTTAGATAGCTCATGTTACGAGCTTCGTTTTGATATGTAGTTCGTTCGATTCCGATGCACGGTTTAGGAGAAACGACCGTTTCAAGTAACGGTGTTTCGCGAACGAAACTTTTCCCCTCGCCTTACTTTGAAACATAGATTAAAGACCAAAAAGGGTTAATTAATGTATGAAACATTTATGGTAAGTGTGTTAGGCAGTTGGTAAGACACTCGCGAAGGAATCGCTTTAAAACTCGTAAAGGTTAAATTATTAAAAATGGTGGAGCCGAGGGTACCCGAGTGGCTTAAGCGAATCAGTGAGCGCAAAACAAGCGTTAGAGTCTAAGTTAGTTAAAGTATAGATTTACAAGTGACTTTGGTTTAATTCCAACTTACTTGTTGTTTATAGGTTACCAGACTCATCCCGAGCCATTCGTAACCCCAGTCGCTCAGGCAAGTTTTCTACCCGTTATACTGTTGTTGTGATGTAAATATATGTATATGCATTATCTTGTGATAGTGCATGATTGTTATTAGCAAATTTTGCGATATATTGGAGCATGCTGATATGGTATATATGCATGTCTGTTTCGTAATCTGGTTATCTATCTGTGGATTTCAATGCTTATAGTTGCATAATACCTATGCTAGAAATAAGCAAGTAGTTGCGTATACCCTTAGTATAGGGGATAAAAGGTGAACATATTTCTAAACCGGGAGTCGATGTTCCCGAGTATATTATATATATATATATATTTATATATATATGGATATAGTTTTTAAAACTATGGATCGAATAAGGTTTATTCGATACCTTTATTTTACTTAATTGAATATTAATTTGAGTATTCATTCGAGGGCTTATGACTCAGTTTATATTATTATTAAATATTACTTGGATATTCATTTGAGGATGTATGACTCCTTTATTTTATGAATATTATTTATAGTATTCATTCGAGGTATTATGACTCCGCTTATTACTTAATAATATTCTTTATTGTATTAAAGAATAAGGTGTCGATAATCAAACTTATTTTTGATTATTCAAATAAAGATATTACTTTCGTATAAGTATATTTTTGATTATTTGCTATTCATTTCAATTATAAGTTTTAATACTTCTACTTCAATTATTTTATAAAGATTATTCTTTATGGGAATATTATTTAAATAATAATATTCAGACATTTTCTAAATATTCTGGGGACTGATTTACTTCATTAAATCAGCTTCACTCCAAACATTCTTAAAAATGTTTTGCGAGTCTTCAAAATGATTTTTTAAAGTTAGAGCGGATCCCAAAACTCATTTTTTTTAAGATCCTCCTTTCGAAGGGGATTTAAATACTCGCTCAAAACCTGAGGGATCCGGCTCTGTGGTGTGTTTTATATTCGCAACAAGGTTGCTGTTTTGATAAATGAATTGATTACTTACCCAACACTCGGGAAGTAAAATTCTTGGAACAAGTTAATCCATTAACAGGCATCGCCTGGGAAATATCGGTGAGTTCTCCTTTCCAAATAGATACGACTTCTTGGTGGAGCCGTATCAACAAGTTTCTACTTGGGGAAAGTGGGGACAAGCTTTACGTTTCAGAGTCATGGATTTCATCTGAACTAGGAGTGGCGTAAGTGGCCGAGTAGCGCCGGCCCAGCCTTATTATATTGGCCCAAATGGCCTGGAAGTTCCGCTAAGGCGGTCCATTCCTTAGGAGTTCAGTGTTCGGTTGACAAGTAAATCCGACAGGTTCTCCTCTACATGTAGAAAATGGTGGGGTTGTACTACTACGACTGATCATCGTAAGTGGTCTTCCTGGCGCGGCAAACTCCCGTAATGAGTTCATCATCCAATTGGATAATTTCTGCAACACTACCCAGAGCACTTCGATAGAAAGGCTACGGTTGGGCGATTGTTGAGTGTTGGCATGGTCAAGTTTTCAAAATGATGTTTACATCAAATGAAGTATCTCATAACTTCATTTTATTTTGATGATATTTTAAAGGTTGAATCTATTCAAGTATTATCTTGTAGTCTCATCTATGTGATGAACTTTTGAACTAATTATAACTTGAACGGTGGTAGTTCAAGTAGTATTTGGAAAAGATATAAGTATATTGGAGTATCTGGTAACTTCATCTTTTAAACTTATATCTAGTAAATGATTATCTTATGCATGATAAAGATTTTCAGAATAATGTTGAGACAAGGTTAGATATATGAGATCACCTTGCAACGATATTTTTATACAGTTATACACTGGAACTCTGTGTGTATTATGCATGGAAGAGGACTTCCAATATTTTGAAAAGTATATATGAATATATATATATACACTGAATATTTTGCGACTTCATCGCATTAAGATATCAACTTGGTTCATTTCTTTTGACCAAGACTTTCATGAGTACTATGAGAAGACTCATATATTGTTAATCATTATACATATTATTTTGGTGGGCTTGCTGCTCACCCTTGCTTTATTTCTTCATCACACAACAACAGTTAGGAAAGATGGCCAGACTCCAGCAGACCCAGCGCAAGCGCGTGGGAAGCGTCCTGCGTCTTCCCGTTGATGTTGTAGCTGCTATAGCTGCAGAGGTAGATCTATTGTAGATCAGACCATCTACTTTCGAGAATCAATTATGTATAATTATAACTTGTGGCAGATAATGGCAATTAACTGTAAATTTATCAAGTAATCATTTTGGGTTGTAATAACTTTTAAATTGTGGATTCAAAGACTTGTACTTATTTAAATTTCATCTCTGAGACTATAACGGGTTGTGGTGTGTGTTAGTGTGGGGTCACAGCATAAGGTTATTTATTAATTAAGTGAAGTGATATTGTGGAAAGAAAGACCGTGACGACCCGGATCCCCGACCCCGGATCTGGGGGTGTTACAGAAATGGTATCAGAGCTAAGCGTTATAAACCTCAGAGATGATGGGACGTTAAGATAATAAGTTCACTAAGATAATAAGAACTCTTGCCAAGTTCATAGTCGGACTACCTAACATAGTACTGACAGTTAAAACCCTTATGGGAACCCTTATAAATGTAGCGATAGAAGCGTAGTTCGTTATCGTATATGGTAGCGGGACTCCGAACCCTGAAGTTGAGGAACATCAACGCGATGATGTTTTATTACTAATTGGAGATCAGATTGTGGATCCAATAGAGCGTCCTAACGCAGGACCGGATGATGTTGATATTGAGGATGTAGCGGTTGAGGATGTTGTCCTAGAAGGGATAGTTGTTGAGGAGGATCCCATGGAGGATCCTGACGAGATTGGATAAAGGACCACTGATGAATTGATGACCCTGGTTGGGTCGACTACCAGAGGTAGGATTGGCCGGTCACTACCAGAGGTTCGTTCAAGTTTGTAAAGATAGTAGCCCCTTTAACGCGGCTTACTCGTAAGACTGAGAAGTTTGAATGGACAGAGAAATGCGAGAACAACTTTTAAGAACCGAAGCAAAGGTTAGTGACGTTCCCTATGTTGGCGTTGCCGGATGGAAAATGAGATTTTGTGATTTGTAAGTGACGCTTCGCATAAGGAATTAGGGTGCTTCTTATATAGCACAGCAAGATAATCGCGTACGCGCCAAGATAATTAAGGGAATATAAAATTCGATATCCCCACCCATGAGCTTGGGCTCGTGGCAATAGTTTTTCCCTAAAGATTGGAGGAACTACTTGTATGGAGAGAAGTGCAAGATTTACACAAACCATAGGAGCTCTAGTACCTTTTTACGTAGAAAGAGCTCAACATACGCCAGAGGAGGCGGTTAGAGCTAATCAAGAGTTATGAGTGGGAGATTCTTTATCATTCGGGGAAAGCCAATGTGGTGGCTGATGCCATTAGTAAAAAGGAGAGACTCAAGATGATAATGTCTTTGGGAGAGTTGATAAGAGATTTTGAGAAAATGGAAATAGTAGTGAAGGTAACCGGAGCCGGTACCGAAAAGCTGTTTGAGATTGCAATAGAGACCGAATTATTTGAAAAGAGCATATTGTGCCAGAAAAAGGTGATGAATGAAGGCAGAGAGCCAACAAATAAATATGAGATTAATACTGAGAAAGATGATAAGGGAATAATGAGGTATTCCTATAGAATTTGGGTTCCGAAAGTTCAAGAGCTTAAGGATGAGAACTTAGATGAGAGCCATAGTTGAGGAATAGGATTTAGGGCAAACCCAGAGTGTGATAGTCAGGGAGGTTGCCATCAAGAAAGAAAGAACCCATAACATAATAGAGTGGAAAACATGGTTTTTAATGTATACGATAACCCCGATTATGGGAGAAGGTTGAAACATTTCATACTAAGGAAACAGAAAGTCGAGTAAGGAAAGGAGACCCGAGACGGTACTCCTATATGGCAATTTATGGACCTGTCTAGACAGAACTTAGACTATTATCCCCAACCACCACCCTGAGGGGACAATGCGGCAGGAAATTCTTTCATGACCTTTAAATCGTTAAGCTCTCAGAGTTCCAAGGAACAGGTTGACCTAGTCGAGGCAAGAGCCTGGCTAAAGGAAATATAGGAATCATTTGAGATTCTAAATGATTGACGAATCACAAAAGACTGTTTTTATCACTCACCCTCCTAAGAGAGAGACCACCTGCTGGTGAAAGGCCAAGGAAGGCACGGAGCAAGAGATTATAATAAACTGATTAAAGTTCAGCCAATTTTTTTCGGGAAAGTAATTCCCAAGGTTATGGAATAGTGTAAAAGCTTTAGAGCCAGAACAAAGGCAGACGAGTATGATGAATTATGAATCTAAGTTGTAAAAGTTATCAAGATTCGTTCTGAAGACATGAATCCAGAATGACGGGATGTTTGAAATCAATGCTTATGTTGTGTTGGTTCATGAAATAACGATAAGAGAAAGGAATATAAAGGCAAGAGAGTTTGAGGAATGATAAGGGAGTTGGGTATGAGGAAACCCTAAAGACTCGTAGAAATAGAAATAGAAGAGTATGTAATCGTCAGGATGAGGGTGATTCACCATGAGTTAAAATTGATGGTTGAAGGCATAAGAGTTATGTATATTTTATCCCCTTTAAGTTGGGAGGATTCGAGGAAAACCTTGAGATAGTTCGAAGGATAAATATTGAGACGCGGATAGACTGAGGAGACAAGGAAGTAAGAAATTAGGAAAATTGGATGAAGAAAGTGACCTTCAAGAATGTGAAGTGTAAGACCGGTGGCTTGATACCCAGGAAGGGAGACGCCAGGTATGAAAGATATCCCAACATTGAGATGACTGTTGAGATAAACAACAAAAGTAAATAAGGATTTATTAAGAAGAAGTTCACGTTGAACACGACCAATATCTTCCAGATCATCCATGTGATCATTACCAAATCAGGATAGAAAAGCGGATAACCATTTTTATCTTTTGGAGGCCATGTGGATTGACCTTAACTTGAATAAGGATGCTATTGTGAAATTCGGTATAGACTATCGAGGTGGAAATGATTGAATAAGACACCCTTATCAGGGATATATGACTTGATTTATCCATGGAAGGATGCAGGTACCTTTTAAAGGTGGAATTAAGGATAGAACATCGGTAACTTAAAATGAATCCTAGGGGAATGCATAAAGGTTGGCATTTCACCCTTAATAGGGACAGTATGAGTTTTGACAGAATGATTGGGAAAGGGTTAAGGTAACAACAACCTTTAAGAATCAGTGGAGAAATTTTTATATAGACAATGATTCTGGTATTAATAAATGGTATCTTGATATGCCCTGTATCTAGGGAATACAGGAGGAACGATTGAAGGATAACCTTAGAGGTTTTACAAGGAGAAAGGTAATATTCAAAATTCTCAAGAATAGAAATGTTGATAAAGAAATTATGACATAATTATAATGTTGCCAAGTGGGGCACGTGTTAAACCACGAGAAAGTATGGATCGAACCAGTAATGGTCGAAATTGTTCAGGGAAATTAGGACTTAAGATAAAAGATGTTCTAAGTATGATTAAGAGTCAGTCTTGACAGTGATTAGCCTCTAAAGATTGAGGCAATAACTTATGGAAAAATGGTGATATTTTTTTTATTTACTCATCAGATATTAAAGAAAAGCATTTTCATATAAGCTGTGATTGAAATAAGGTAGAAAATTTATTTGGAGGTGGTTAAAATGACATTGACTGTAAGGAACTATTACTACCAGGAAAGGCCAAAGAGGTGGCCGACACTTTAACAGTAAAAGGATAATTGTAGGCGCTTGTGCCAAAGGATACAGTGATGATGGTTAAAAGCTGAAGGTTGTATTATGGTTTGGAAGATTGACATTCCTTCTGATGACTGTGCAATACCCAACCGTAATAGTAGTTGGTAAAGGTTTAATTTGTGTAATCGCCATGAACGGGCTATCTATCTTAGAAGGTCCTATCTTGAGATAAGCCAGGACCATGTTTCAAAAAGGACCAAACGAACCTTTGAGTTAAGTCTTCTATTGAAGGCATATGATTAAGAATGGTATTAACCTGCTATCGGTGCTTTGATTGAAACTCTTCTGTAATTTTATCTACTTCATGTCATGAAAGTACGTCAGAGTTTGGAGTGTTCTTCATGAATTGTGATTGGTGGTTATGTTAACTCCTTAGTAGAATTTGATACGACATGTATAGACTCCGTATGGTTAGATATTAAGATTTTATGGAAAAATGAATGACGACAGTAGGTCAGTGGTGGACCATAGTAAGGCAGCAATGATTCTGCGAGTATTGAGCTGATTACAACCGTGAGAGTTGTATTGGAATGGATGTTGAGATTGAGTACCACTAATCGGGTCGTGGTAGTGTATAAGTTATCATTGATAGACTAATTAAGTAGAGTATCTACCTAGTGAATAATTATTCTTTCTTATCAATAGAGAGTCGTATTATTATATGAGGAAGGTTGCGGTGCAAGCATAGAATTCTAGTAACGATGATGTATAGAATGAGATCCCAGATTCGATCTTCGGTGTCGAGGGAGTTTCAAAGGTAAGTGTGTATAAGCTCGAGGAAGAGCATGGGTCCATAGAATGATGGACGGGATAGCAAAAATATTTAGGCACGTGAAATGCGATGCTATAATACTTGATGCTGATATAAATACGTTTATGTTTTGTTCTCCTATGACAAACCTCTATAGTTCAGAGGTAGGTTCCAAGCCAGATATTTTGTGACAGTATATTTTTTTTCATATATACAATTCTCTTCAGTTCGTTCTTTTCTCTTCTTTTTATTTCATGTAAGCTGAGAAGAACAACCCTTCCAGAAGGGGAGGTATTGCCGAATGACTATCTATCTTTGTGATAGAAGCCTAGTAGGATACCACATGTTGTTTAATTGCTTGTCAAGTACTAAAGGCTGGCCACCTTCTGTACTAACTATGCGATATAACAAGTGTTCATGATCATAGTGATCTCTCAACAAATTCCTTTACTTCTATTTGATTGATCAAATTTTGGAAAATAGAAACAACTGAAAAAGGAGTAATAAAGTGGTGGTAGTATGCGGAATAGGAACACATTCGTGATACTAAGGTTGACGTGGTTATTAAAAGGTTATAGAACGCTAACGAGCAAAAGTATAACCAGTATAATATTAGGAACGGAAGGTAGTAGCGATTACGAACTGGAAAAGAATGGGTATTGAGAAGCAAAAGCTCTAATGCTAAACGCTATAATGAGAGTCTGTGCAATAGACTTGAAAAAAATTTGGAATGATCACTTAACGCGGATTTAGTTATATCACGACAATAGATCATATGTCATTATCGAGGTGTCACCTTGTCACCTTATGAGATCCTTGAGGGAAGATAATGTCGATCTCCCTTATAATAGGATGAAGTTGTAGAGCGCAAGATGCTCGGACCCGCAGTAGTCCAAAGGACCAGGGATATAATAGATCTAATCAGAGGACGGCTGGTAGTAACCCAAGATGGACATAAGAGGTATGCTGATTTGACTCAAAAAGGACAAAGAGTATGAAATAGGGGGCCTAGTAATGTTATAGGTATCCCCTTGGAAACCCTTGAAAAAGGATTCATGAGGTTCGGAAAGAAAGGAAAGCTAAGTCTACAATTTGTTGGACCCTTGGATATATTAAGACGTTTGGGAAGTTAGCATATGAGCTAGCCCTACCCCCGAACCTGTAGCAAGTTCATAACGTGTTCCACGTATCAATGTTAAGGAAGTGTAATTCGGATGCCAGACAAATAGGGGCATATGAGCGCATAGACATGCAACCAGACGTAACCTATATGGACCAACCAGGAAGGGTATAGATTAAAAAGGAACGAGTGCTTAGGAGAAGGGTTATCAAACTAGTAAGAGTTTGATGGTAGAACCACAATGTGGGAAAATTTACTAGAGAGTTAGAAAGTGCAATGCTAAGAGAGTATCCCTATTCATTTTCTATCTGATTCCGGGACGGAATCCTTTTAAGGAGGGGAGACTGTAATAACCCCAATTTTTGGGAAATTTTTGAAACCCTTATGAATAGTGTTTTTGCTGAATGAGAAAACTTTTCATGCCACACTATGTAGGGGTTCTGATATGGATATTCTGAGATTTTATTAGTACTTTATATGGGATATAAGTGTATGTAAAGATCGTCAGAATCCAAATCCGAACACTTTGATTTTTCCCGGAAATCCACTAGATACGGAAAGAATTGAGAAAAAGGTAACCGGATAAAAAGGATTTAAATTAAAGGATTATAAGAGAGGATCATAAAAGGAATGTAATATATTGAGAAAGGTTAAGGGAACCTAAGTAATAAGATCCCGGGTATGATCCCTCAAACGATAAACGAAAACGAAAGTTAAGCGAACCGTATAACAGATCAGCGGTCATTAGGCAAACGATTAGGAAGTTAATCAAAGGGATTAGTGGGAATGATGTCATCCAACCAATAGAAAGAGGACAAGGAAGGGAGGATGACATCATGAGGATGACATAGGCATGACAAGAAAGGAAGGAGATGTGGTGACTTTTTAACCACACAAAACCAAGGGCAACTAGGTAATTCACTAAAGCAAACAACAAAAATCAACCAACCAAAGGCAAATCAAGCCAAAACACAAAAATCTCTCTTCTTCTTCTTCATGCTCTCGGGTTTTTTCTTAAGAAATGGGAAGTCCAAGCTCCTCCACTTACTATTTAGCAAGGTAATTATCTAAGCTTCCCCATGGATAGTTACATACTTCCTATAAGTTTAAGCTTCTAATTCCAAGCCAATCTTTTTCTATAAATCATGAAAGAAGATGGTGAATAGTGTTTTCAAGAACTAAAATTTGTGTTCTTGAAGTTTTGTTTAGATTAAGCTTGGATAAGGGCTTTAAAGGTGATTCCAAGCCATTCTCTTGATTCTCCACTCTCCAAGGAAGGTATAAACTACAAACCCTAGCTTTAGTTTTGAGTAATTAGGATTGAATGTGTTTGATATAGCATATGTGAAGCATGATGCTTGATTGGTTGAGGTTTGGTTGAGTTTGTAGAGATTAGTTGGTTTTATTGCATTGTTGGAGTTGTAAATCTTGGTAATTAGTTAAAGAACCTAAGTAAAGCCTTTAGTTCATGTGAGGAATAAGTATAAATGGTTAATGTGGATTTGTTGGGGCTGTTATGATGTGGTTTGGAGGGATATTGGTTGTATGATTGATTTGGGGTTGATTTGTGGTTGGTATTGAATGGTTTAAAGTTTGGGAAATCGCGTAAACATAGCCGTCGTAACGTCCGATTTCCTGTAGACTGTTTTTGTGCATAACATTAGGACCCGAGAACCCCCTGCTAGATTATGACCACTGCCATGTTTAGATAGCTCATGTTACGAGCTTCGTTTTGATATGTAGTTCGTTCGATTCCGATGCACGGTTTAGGAGAAACGACCGTTTCAAGTAACGGTGTTTCGCGAACGAAACTTTTCCCCTCGCCTTACTTTGAAACATAGATTAAAGACCAAAAAGGGTTAATTAATGTATGAAACATTTATGGTAAGTGTGTTAGGCAGTTGGTAAGACACTCGCGAAGGAATCGCTTTAAAACTCGTAAAGGTTAAATTATTAAAAATGGTGGAGCCGAGGGTACCCGAGTGGCTTAAGCGAATCAGTGAGCGCAAAACAAGCGTTAGAGTCTAAGTTAGTTAAAGTATAGATTTACAAGTGACTTTGGTTTAATTCCAACTTACTTGTTGTTTATAGGTTACCAGACTCATCCCGAGCCATTCGTAACCCCAGTCGCTCAGGCAAGTTTTCTACCCGTTATACTGTTGTTGTGATGTAAATATATGTATATGCATTATCTTGTGATAGTGCATGATTGTTATTAGCAAATTTTGCGATATATTGGAGCATGCTGATATGGTATATATGCATGTCTGTTTCGTAATCTGGTTATCTATCTGTGGATTTCAATGCTTATAGTTGCATAATACCTATGCTAGAAATAAGCAAGTAGTTGCGTATACCCTTAGTATAGGGGATAAAAGGTGAACATATTTCTAAACCGGGAGTCGATGTTCCCGAGTATATTATATATATATATATATATATTTATATATATATGGATATAGTTTTTAAAACTATGGATCGAATAAGGTTTATTCGATACCTTTATTTTACTTAATTGAATATTAATTTGAGTATTCATTCGAGGGCTTATGACTCAGTTTATATTATTATTAAATATTACTTGGATATTCATTTGAGGATGTATGACTCCTTTATTTTATGAATATTATTTATAGTATTCATTCGAGGTATTATGACTCCGCTTATTACTTAATAATATTCTTTATTGTATTAAAGAATAAGGTGTCGATAATCAAACTTATTTTTGATTATTCAAATAAAGATATTACTTTCGTATAAGTATATCTTTGATTATTTGCTATTCATTTCAATTATAAGTTTTAATACTTCTACTTCAATTATTTTATAAAGATTATTCTTTATGGGAATATTATTTAAATAATAATATTCAGACATTTTCTAAATATTCTGGGGACTGATTTACTTCATTAAATCAGCTTCACTCCAAACATTCTTAAAAATGTTTTGCGAGTCTTCAAAATGATTTTTTAAAGTTAGAGCGGATCCCAAAACTCATTTTTTTTAAGATCCTCCTTTCGAAGGGGATTTAAATACTCGCTCAAAACCTGAGGGATCCGGCTCTGTGGTGTGTTTTATATTCACAACAAGGTTGCTGTTTTGATAAATGAATTGATTACTTACCCAACACTCGGGAAGTAAAATTCTTGGAACAAGTTAATCCATTAACAGGCATCGCCTGGGAAATATCGGTGAGTTCTCCTTTCCAAATAGATACGACTTCTTGGTGGAGCCGTATCAACAAGTTTCTACTTGGGGAAAGTGGGGACAAGCTTTACGTTTCAGAGTCATGGATTTCATCTGAACTAGGAGTGGCGTAAGTGGCCGAGTAGCGCCGGCCCAGCCTTATTATATTGGCCCAAATGGCCTGGAAGTTCCGCTAAGGCGGTCCATTCCTTAGGAGTTCAGTGTTCGGTTGACAAGTAAATCCGACAGGTTCTCCTCTACATGTAGAAAATGGTGGGGTTGTACTACTACGACTGATCATCGTAAGTGGTCTTCCTGGCGCGGCAAACTCCCGTAATGAGTTCATCATCCAATTGGATAATTTCTGCAACACTACCCAGAGCACTTCGATAGAAAGGCTACGGTTGGGCGATTGTTGAGTGTTGGCATGGTCAAGTTTTCAAAATGATGTTTACATCAAATGAAGTATCTCATAACTTCATTTTATTTTGATGATATTTTAAAGGTTGAATCTATTCAAGTATTATCTTGTAGTCTCATCTATGTGATGAACTTTTGAACTAATTATAACTTGAACGGTGGTAGTTCAAGTAGTATTTGGAAAAGATATAAGTATATTGGAGTATCTGGTAACTTCATCTTTTAAACTTATATCTAGTAAATGATTATCTTATGCATGATAAAGATTTTCAGAATAATGTTGAGACAAGGTTAGATATATGAGATCACCTTGCAACGATATTTTTATACAGTTATACACTGGAACTCTGTGTGTATTATGCATGGAAGAGGACTTCCAATATTTTGAAAAGTATATATGAATATATATATATACACTGAATATTTTGCGACTTCATCGCATTAAGATATCAACTTGGTTCATTTCTTTTGACCAAGACTTTCATGAGTACTATGAGAAGACTCATATATTGTTAATCATTATACATATTATTTTGGTGGGCTTGCTGCTCACCCTTGCTTTATTTCTTCATCACACAACAACAGTTAGGAAAGATGGCCAGACTCCAGCAGACCCAGCGCAAGCGCGTGGGAAGCGTCCTGCGTCTTCCCGTTGATGTTGTAGCTGCTATAGCTGCAGAGGTAGATCTATTGTAGATCAGATCATCTACTTTCGAGAATCAATTATGTATAATTATAACTTGTGGCAGATAATGGCAATTAACTGTAAATTTATCAAGTAATCATTTTGGGTTGTAATAACTTTTAAATTGTGGATTCAAAGACTTGTACTTATTTAAATTTCATCTCTGAGACTATAACGGGTTGTGGTGTGTGTTAGTGTGGGGTCACAGCATAAGGTTATTTATTAATTAAGTGAAGTGATATTGTGGAAAGAAAGACCGTGACGACCCGGATCCCCGACCCCGGATCTGGGGGTGTTACAGAAATGGTATCAGAGCTAAGCGTTATAAACCTCAGAGATGATGGGACGTTAAGATAATAAGTTCACTAAGATAATAAGAACTCTTGCCAAGTTCATAGTCGGACTACCTAACATAGTACTGACAGTTAAAACCCTTATGGGAACCCTTATAAATGTAGCGATAGAAGCGTAGTTCGTTATCGTATATGGTAGCGGGACTCCGAACCCTGAAGTTGAGGAACATCAACGCGATGATGTTTTATTACTAATTGGAGATCAGATTGTGGATCCAATAGAGCGTCCTAACGCAGGACCGGATGATGTTGATATTGAGGATGTAGCGGTTGAGGATGTTGTCCTAGAAGGGATAGTTGTTGAGGAGGATCCCATGGAGGATCCTGACGAGATTGGATAAAGGACCACTGATGAATTGATGACCCTGGTTGGGTCGACTACCAGAGGTAGGATTGGCCGGTCACTACCAGAGGTTCGTTCAAGTTTGTAAAGATAGTAGCCCCTTTAACGCGGCTTACTCGTAAGACTGAGAAGTTTGAATGGACAGAGAAATGCGAGAACAACTTTTAAGAACCGAAGCAAAGGTTAGTGACGTTCCCTATGTTGGCGTTGCCGGATGGAAAATGAGATTTTGTGATTTGTAAGTGACGCTTCGCATAAGGAATTAGGGTGCTTCTTATATAGCACAGCAAGATAATCGCGTACGCGCCAAGATAATTAAGGGAATATAAAATTCGATATCCCCACCCATGAGCTTGGGCTCGTGGCAATAGTTTTTCCCTAAAGATTGGAGGAACTACTTGTATGGAGAGAAGTGCAAGATTTACACAAACCATAGGAGCTCTAGTACCTTTTTACGTAGAAAGAGCTCAACATACGCCAGAGGAGGCGGTTAGAGCTAATCAAGAGTTATGAGTGGGAGATTCTTTATCATTCGGGGAAAGCCAATGTGGTGGCTGATGCCATTAGTAAAAAGGAGAGACTCAAGATGATAATGTCTTTGGGAGAGTTGATAAGAGATTTTGAGAAAATGGAAATAGTAGTGAAGGTAACCGGAGCCGGTACCGAAAAGCTGTTTGAGATTGCAATAGAGACCGAATTATTTGAAAAGAGCATATTGTGCCAGAAAAAGGTGATGAATGAAGGCAGAGAGCCAACAAATAAATATGAGATTAATACTGAGAAAGATGATAAGGGAATAATGAGGTATTCCTATAGAATTTGGGTTCCGAAAGTTCAAGAGCTTAAGGATGAGAACTTAGATGAGAGCCATAGTTGAGGAATAGGATTTAGGGCAAACCCAGAGTGTGATAGTCAGGGAGGTTGCCATCAAGAAAGAAAGAACCCATAACATAATAGAGTGGAAAACATGGTTTTTAATGTATACGATAACCCCGATTATGGGAGAAGGTTGAAACATTTCATACTAAGGAAACAGAAAGTCGAGTAAGGAAAGGAGACCCGAGACGGTACTCCTATATGGCAATTTATGGACCTGTCTAGACAGAACTTAGACTATTATCCCCAACCACCACCCCGAGGGGACAATGCGGCAGGAAATTCTTTCATGACCTTTAAATCGTTAAGCTCTCAGAGTTCCAAGGAACAGGTTGACCTAGTCGAGGCAAGAGCCTGGCTAAAGGAAATATAGGAATCATTTGAGATTCTAAATGATTGACGAATCACAAAAGACTGTTTTTATCACTCACCCTCCTAAGAGAGAGACCACCTGCTGGTGAAAGGCCAAGGAAGGCACGGAGCAAGAGATTATAATAAACTGATTAAAGTTCAGCCAATTTTTTTCGGGAAAGTAATTCCCAAGGTTATGGAATAGTGTAAAAGCTTTAGAGCCAGAACAAAGGCAGACGAGTATGATGAATTATGAATCTAAGTTGTAAAAGTTATCAAGATTCGTTCTGAAGACATGAATCCAGAATGACGGGATGTTTGAAATCAATGCTTATGTTGTGTTGGTTCATGAAATAACGATAAGAGAAAGGAATATAAAGGCAAGAGAGTTTGAGGAATGATAAGGGAGTTGGGTATGAGGAAACCCTAAAGACTCGTAGAAATAGAAATAGAAGAGTATGTAATCGTCAGGATGAGGGTGATTCACCATGAGTTAAAATTGATGGTTGAAGGCATAAGAGTTATGTATATTTTATCCCCTTTAAGTTGGGAGGATTCGAGGAAAACCTTGAGATAGTTCGAAGGATAAATATTGAGACGCGGATAGACTGAGGAGACAAGGAAGTAAGAAATTAGGAAAATTGGATGAAGAAAGTGACCTTCAAGAATGTGAAGTGTAAGACCGGTGGCTTGATACCCAGGAAGGGAGACGCCAGGTATGAAAGATATCCCAACATTGAGATGACTGTTGAGATAAACAACAAAAGTAAATAAGGATTTATTAAGAAGAAGTTCACGTTGAACACGACCAATATCTTCCAGATCATCCATGTGATCATTACCAAATCAGGATAGAAAAGCGGATAACCATTTTTATCTTTTGGAGGCCATGTGGATTGACCTTAACTTGAATAAGGATGCTATTGTGAAATTCGGTATAGACTATCGAGGTGGAAATGATTGAATAAGACACCCTTATCAGGGATATATGACTTGATTTATCCATGGAAGGATGCAGGTACCTTTTAAAGGTGGAATTAAGGATAGAACATCGGTAACTTAAAATGAATCCTAGGGGAATGCATAAAGGTTGGCATTTCACCCTTAATAGGGACAGTATGAGTTTTGACAGAATGATTGGGAAAGGGTTAAGGTAACAACAACCTTTAAGAATCAGTGGAGAAATTTTTATATAGACAATGATTCTGGTATTAATAAATGGTATCTTGATATGCCCTGTATCTAGGGAATACAGGAGGAACGATTGAAGGATAACCTTAGAGGTTTTACAAGGAGAAAGGTAATATTCAAAATTCTCAAGAATAGAAATGTTGATAAAGAAATTATGACATAATTATAATGTTGCCAAGTGGGGCACGTGTTAAACCACGAGAAAGTATGGATCGAACCAGTAATGGTCGAAATTGTTCAGGGAAATTAGGACTTAAGATAAAAGATGTTCTAAGTATGATTAAGAGTCAGTCTTGACAGTGATTAGCCTCTAAAGATTGAGGCAATAACTTATGGAAAAATGGTGATATTTTTTTTATTTACTCATCAGATATTAAAGAAAAGCATTTTCATATAAGCTGTGATTGAAATAAGGTAGAAAATTTATTTGGAGGTGGTTAAAATGACATTGACTGTAAGGAACTATTACTACCAGGAAAGGCCAAAGAGGTGGCCGACACTTTAACAGTAAAAGGATAATTGTAGGCGCTTGTGCCAAAGGATACAGTGATGATGGTTAAAAGCTGAAGGTTGTATTATGGTTTGGAAGATTGACATTCCTTCTGATGACTGTGCAATACCCAACCGTAATAGTAGTTGGTAAAGGTTTAATTTGTGTAATCGCCATGAACGGGCTATCTATCTTAGAAGGTCCTATCTTGAGATAAGCCAGGACCATGTTTCAAAAAGGACCAAACGAACCTTTGAGTTAAGTCTTCTATTGAAGGCATATGATTAAGAATGGTATTAACCTGCTATCGGTGCTTTGATTGAAACTCTTCTGTAATTTTATCTACTTCATGTCATGAAAGTACGTCAGAGTTTGGAGTGTTCTTCATGAATTGTGATTGGTGGTTATGTTAACTCCTTAGTAGAATTTGATACGACATGTATAGACTCCGTATGGTTAGATATTAAGATTTTATGGAAAAATGAATGACGACAGTAGGTCAGTGGTGGACCATAGTAAGGCAGCAATGATTCTGCGAGTATTGAGCTGATTACAACCGTGAGAGTTGTATTGGAATGGATGTTGAGATTGAGTACCACTAATTGGGTCGTGGTAGTGTATAAGTTATCATTGATAGACTAATTAAGTAGAGTATCTACCTAGTGAATAATTATTCTTTCTTATCAATAGAGAGTCGTATTATTATATGAGGAAGGTTGCGGTGCAAGCATAGAATTCTAGTAACGATGATGTATAGAATGAGATCCCAGATTCGATCTTCGGTGTCGAGGGAGTTTCAAAGGTAAGTGTGTATAAGCTCGAGGAAGAGCATGGGTCCATAGAATGATGGACGGGATAGCAAAAATATTTAGGCACGTGAAATGCGATGCTATAATACTTGATGCTGATATAAATACGTTTATGTTTTGTTCTCCTATGACAAACCTCTATAGTTCAGAGGTAGGTTCCAAGCCAGATATTTTGTGACAGTATATTTTTTTTCATATATACAATTCTCTTCAGTTCGTTCTTTTCTCTTCTTTTTATTTCATGTAAGCTGAGAAGAACAACCCTTCCAGAAGGGGAGGTATTGCCGAATGACTATCTATCTTTGTGATAGAAGCCTAGTAGGATACCACATGTTGTTTAATTGCTTGTCAAGTACTAAAGGCTGGCCACCTTCTGTACTAACTATGCGATATAACAAGTGTTCATGATCATAGTGATCTCTCAACAAATTCCTTTACTTCTATTTGATTGATCAAATTTTGGAAAATAGAAACAACTGAAAAAGGAGTAATAAAGTGGTGGTAGTATGCGGAATAGGAACACATTCGTGATACTAAGGTTGACGTGGTTATTAAAAGGTTATAGAACGCTAACGAGCAAAAGTATAACCAGTATAATATTAGGAACGGAAGGTAGTAGCGATTACGAACTGGAAAATAATGGGTATTGAGAAGCAAAAGCTCTAATGCTAAACGCTATAATGAGAGTCTGTGCAATAGACTTGAAAAAAATTTGGAATGATCACTTAACGCGGATTTAGTTATATCACGACAATAGATCATATGTCATTATCGAGGTGTCACCTTGTCACCTTATGAGATCCTTGAGGGAAGATAATGTCGATCTCCCTTATAATAGGATGAAGTTGTAGAGCGCAAGATGCTCGGACCCGCAGTAGTCCAAAGGACCAGGGATATAATAGATCTAATCAGAGGACGGCTGGTAGTAACCCAAGATGGACATAAGAGGTATGCTGATTTGACTCAAAAAGGACAAAGAGTATGAAATAGGGGGCCTAGTAATGTTATAGGTATCCCCTTGGAAACCCTTGAAAAAGGATTCATGAGGTTCGGAAAGAAAGGAAAGCTAAGTCTACAATTTGTTGGACCCTTGGATATATTAAGACGTTTGGAAAGTTAGCATATGAGCTAGCCCTACCCCCGAACCTGTAGCAAGTTCATAACGTGTTCCACGTATCAATGTTAAGGAAGTGTAATTCGGATGCCAGACAAATAGGGGCATATGAGCGCATAGACATGCAACCAGACGTAACCTATATGGACCAACCAGGAAGGGTATAGATTAAAAAGGAACGAGTGCTTAGGAGAAGGGTTATCAAACTAGTAAGAGTTTGATGGTAGAACCACAATGTGGGAAAATTTACTAGAGAGTTAGAAAGTGCAATGCTAAGAGAGTATCCCTATTCATTTTCTATCTGATTCCGGGACGGAATCCTTTTAAGGAGGGGAGACTGTAATAACCCCAATTTTTGGGAAATTTTTGAAACCCTTATGAATAGTGTTTTTGCTGAATGAGAAAACTTTTCATGCCACACTATGTAGGGGTTCTGATATGGATATTCTGAGATTTTATTAGTACTTTATATGGGATATAAGTGTATGTAAAGATCGTCAGAATCCAAATCCGAACACTTTGATTTTTCCCGGAAATCCACTAGATACGGAAAGAATTGAGAAAAAGGTAACCGGATAAAAAGGATTTAAATTAAAGGATTATAAGAGAGGATCATAAAAGGAATGTAATATATTGAGAAAGGTTAAGGGAACCTAAGTAATAAGATCCCGGGTATGATCCCTCAAACGATAAACGAAAACGAAAGTTAAGCGAACCGTATAACAGATCAGCGGTCATTAGGCAAACGATTAGGAAGTTAATCAAAGGGATTAGTGGGAATGATGTCATCCAACCAATAGAAAGAGGACAAGGAAGGGAGGATGACATCATGAGGATGACATAGGCATGACAAGAAAGGAAGGAGATGTGGTGACTTTTTAACCACACAAAACCAAGGGCAACTAGGTAATTCACTAAAGCAAACAACAAAAATCAACCAACCAAAGGCAAATCAAGCCAAAACACAAAAATCTCTCTTCTTCTTCTTCATGCTCTCGGGTTTTTTCTTAAGAAATGGGAAGTCCAAGCTCCTCCACTTACTATTTAGCAAGGTAATTATCTAAGCTTCCCCATGGATAGTTACATACTTCCTATAAGTTTAAGCTTCTAATTCCAAGCCAATCTTTTTCTATAAATCATGAAAGAAGATGGTGAATAGTGTTTTCAAGAACTAAAATTTGTGTTCTTGAAGTTTTGTTTAGATTAAGCTTGGATAAGGGCTTTAAAGGTGATTCCAAGCCATTCTCTTGATTCTCCACTCTCCAAGGAAGGTATAAACTACAAACCCTAGCTTTAGTTTTGAGTAATTAGGATTGAATGTGTTTGATATAGCATATGTGAAGCATGATGCTTGATTGGTTGAGGTTTGGTTGAGTTTGTAGAGATTAGTTGGTTTTATTGCATTGTTGGAGTTGTAAATCTTGGTAATTAGTTAAAGAACCTAAGTAAAGCCTTTAGTTCATGTGAGGAATAAGTATAAATGGTTAATGTGGATTTGTTGGGGCTGTTATGATGTGGTTTGGAGGGATATTGGTTGTATGATTGATTTGGGGTTGATTTGTGGTTGGTATTGAATGGTTTAAAGTTTGGGAAATCGCGTAAACATAGCCGTCGTAACGTCCGATTTCCTGTAGACTGTTTTTGTGCATAACATTAGGACCCGAGAACCCCCTGCTAGATTATGACCACTGCCATGTTTAGATAGCTCATGTTACGAGCTTCGTTTTGATATGTAGTTCGTTCGATTCCGATGCACGGTTTAGGAGAAACGACCGTTTCAAGTAACGGTGTTTCGCGAACGAAACTTTTCCCCTCGCCTTACTTTGAAACATAGATTAAAGACCAAAAAGGGTTAATTAATGTATGAAACATTTATGGTAAGTGTGTTAGGCAGTTGGTAAGACACTCGCGAAGGAATCGCTTTAAAACTCGTAAAGGTTAAATTATTAAAAATGGTGGAGCCGAGGGTACCCGAGTGGCTTAAGCGAATCAGTGAGCGCAAAACAAGCGTTAGAGTCTAAGTTAGTTAAAGTATAGATTTACAAGTGACTTTGGTTTAATTCCAACTTACTTGTTGTTTATAGGTTACCAGACTCGTCCCGAGCCATTCGTAACCCCAGTCGCTCAGGCAAGTTTTCTACCCGTTATACTGTTGTTGTGATGTAAATATATGTATATGCATTATCTTGTGATAGTGCATGATTGTTATTAGCAAATTTTGCGATATATTGGAGCATGCTGATATGGTATATATGCATGTCTGTTTCGTAATCTGGTTATCTATCTGTGGATTTCAATGCTTATAGTTGCATAATACCTATGCTAGAAATAAGCAAGTAGTTGCGTATACCCTTAGTATAGGGGATAAAAGGTGAACATATTTCTAAACCGGGAGTCGATGTTCCCGAGTATATTATATATATATATATATTTATATATATATGGATATAGTTTTTAAAACTATGGATCGAATAAGGTTTATTCGATACCTTTATTTTACTTAATTGAATATTAATTTGAGTATTCATTCGAGGGCTTATGACTCAGTTTATATTATTATTAAATATTACTTGGATATTCATTTGAGGATGTATGACTCCTTTATTTTATGAATATTATTTATAGTATTCATTCGAGGTATTATGACTCCGCTTATTACTTAATAATATTCTTTATTGTATTAAAGAATAAGGTGTCGATAATCAAACTTATTTTTGATTATTCAAATAAAGATATTACTTTCGTATAAGTATATCTTTGATTATTTGCTATTCATTTCAATTATAAGTTTTAATACTTCTACTTCAATTATTTTATAAAGATTATTCTTTATGGGAATATTATTTAAATAATAATATTCAGACATTTTCTAAATATTCTGGGGACTGATTTACTTCATTAAATCAGCTTCACTCCAAACATTCTTAAAAATGTTTTGCGAGTCTTCAAAATGATTTTTTAAAGTTAGAGCGGATCCCAAAACTCATTTTTTTTAAGATCCTCCTTTCGAAGGGGATTTAAATACTCGCTCAAAACCTGAGGGATCCGGCTCTGTGGTGTGTTTTATATTCACAACAAGGTTGCTGTTTTGATAAATGAATTGATTACTTACCCAACACTCGGGAAGTAAAATTCTTGGAACAAGTTAATCCATTAACAGGCATCGCCTGGGAAATATCGGTGAGTTCTCCTTTCCAAATAGATACGACTTCTTGGTGGAGCCGTATCAACAAGTTTCTACTTGGGGAAAGTGGGGACAAGCTTTACGTTTCAGAGTCATGGATTTCATCTGAACTAGGAGTGGCGTAAGTGGCCGAGTAGCGCCGGCCCAGCCTTATTATATTGGCCCAAATGGCCTGGAAGTTCCGCTAAGGCGGTCCATTCCTTAGGAGTTCAGTGTTCGGTTGACAAGTAAATCCGACAGGTTCTCCTCTACATGTAGAAAATGGTGGGGTTGTACTACTACGACTGATCATCGTAAGTGGTCTTCCTGGCGCGGCAAACTCCCGTAATGAGTTCATCATCCAATTGGATAATTTCTGCAACACTACCCAGAGCACTTCGATAGAAAGGCTACGGTTGGGCGATTGTTGAGTGTTGGCATGGTCAAGTTTTCAAAATGATGTTTACATCAAATGAAGTATCTCATAACTTCATTTTATTTTGATGATATTTTAAAGGTTGAATCTATTCAAGTATTATCTTGTAGTCTCATCTATGTGATGAACTTTTGAACTAATTATAACTTGAACGGTGGTAGTTCAAGTAGTATTTGGAAAAGATATAAGTATATTGGAGTATCTGGTAACTTCATCTTTTAAACTTATATCTAGTAAATGATTATCTTATGCATGATAAAGATTTTCAGAATAATGTTGAGACAAGGTTAGATATATGAGATCACCTTGCAATGATATTTTTATACAGTTATACACTGGAACTCTGTGTGTATTATGCATGGAAGAGGACTTCCAATATTTTGAAAAGTATATATGAATATATATATATACACTGAATATTTTGCGACTTCATCGCATTAAGATATCAACTTGGTTCATTTCTTTTGACCAAGACTTTCATGAGTACTATGAGAAGACTCATATATTGTTAATCATTATACATATTATTTTGGTGGGCTTGCTGCTCACCCTTGCTTTATTTCTTCATCACACAACAACAGTTAGGAAAGATGGCCAGACTCCAGCAGACCCAGCGCAAGCGCGTGGGAAGCGTCCTGCGTCTTCCCGTTGATGTTGTAGCTGCTATAGCTGCAGAGGTAGATCTATTGTAGATCAGACCATCTACTTTCGAGAATCAATTATGTATAATTATAACTTGTGGCAGATAATGACAATTAACTGTAAATTTATCAAGTAATCATTTTGGGTTGTAATAACTTTTAAATTGTGGATTCAAAGACTTGTACTTATTTAAATTTCATCTCTGAGACTATAACGGGTTGTGGTGTGTGTTAGTGTGGGGTCACAGCATAAGGTTATTTATTAATTAAGTGAAGTGATATTGTGGAAAGAAAGACCGTGACGACCCGGATCCCCGACCCCGGATCTGGGGGTGTTACAAAGTTGATATCTTAACGTGACCAAGTCGCAAAATATTCAGTATATAAGTATATATACTTTTCATAATCTTTGAAATCCTCTGACATGTATAATATACACAGAGTTCCAGTTTATAACTGTATAAAAATATCGTTGCAAGGTGATCTCATATATCTAGCTTTGTCTCAACATTTTTGTGAAAATCTTTGTCATGCATAAGATAATCATTAACCATACATAAGTTGAAAAGATGAAGTTACAAGATACTCCAATATACTTATATCTTTTCCGGATACTACTTGAACTACCACCGTTCAAGGTATCATCAGTTTCAAAAGTTCATCACACTGATGAGACTACAAGATAAGACTTGAATAGATTCAATCTTAGAAATATCATTGAATGAAATGAAGTTATGAGATACTTCATTAAGTCCCGATATATATATATATATATATATATATATATATATATATTCATATATATCTCCCATACATTTCCTGAAAACCTCTGTCATGTAAAGTATGAACAGAGTTGCAATATCCAATGAATTTGGAAAGAAAAGAATTTTGGCATAAACCCGATATCTTGCTGATCAGGCAAAGATACCAATAAGTAACCTTTTCTACTGTAGATGGATGAATTCCTCTCCGGTCATCACCCTGGCCGCATTAGGACCTCGCGCTAGACCGTTACCCGGCCACTCACGCGTGGATGGACTGTCACCCAGCCTCTTACACCTTCATAGACCGTACCCCGACCTGTCGCTTATGCCGACTCAATTAGATGGACTTACTTCCCGAACATTGGGCAAGTAATCAAATTGTTTTCTCAAAACAGCAACCTCGTTGCGAATATAAAATACACCACAGAGCCGGATCACTAAGATTTTTGAGCGAATATTCAAGTCTCCTTCGAAAGGAAGATCTTAAATCTGAAAATGAGTTTTATTGGGATCCGCTCTAACTTTTAAAATCATTTTGAAGACTCAAAAACATTTTTAAGAATATTTGGAGTAATGCTGATTTAATGAAATAAATCAGTCCCGATATATTAGAAAATATCTGAATATTATTATTTAAATAATATTCCCATAAAGAATAATCTTTATAAAAATAATTGAAGTAGAAGTTTTAAAACTCATACTTGAAATGGATATTAAATAACCCAAGATATACTTATACGAAAGTATAATCTTTATTTGAATAATCGAAAATAAGTTTGATTATCGAAACATTATTCTTTTATAAAATAAAGAATATTATTTAGTAAATAAGCGGAGTCATAAGTCCTCGAATGAATATTCAAAATAGTATTCATTAAATAAAATAAAGCGAGTTATAAGTCCTCGAATGAATATTCAAATTAATATTCATTAAATAAAATAAACCGAGTCATAAGTCCTCGAATGAATATTCAAAGTAATATTCATTAATAAAAATAAAGTTATCGAATAAACCTTATTCAATTAATAGTTTTGAAAACTATATCTATATATATATAAATATATATATATATATATATAATATACTCAGGAACATCGACTCCCGGTTTTAGGAAATGTTCACCTTTGGGTCCCCTATATTAAGGGTATACGCAACTACTGCTTATCTCTAGCATAGGTATTATGCAACTTATAAGCATTAGAATCAACAGGTATATATCAAGATTACGAAACAGACATGCATATATACCATATCACATGCTCCAATATATCGCAAGATTTGCTAATTAACCATCATGCATCTATCACAAGATAATGCATATACATATGTATACATCACAACAACAGTATAACGGGTAGAAAACTTTCCTGAGTGTTCCCGGATAGACTTAAGCTTAGAGTGGGTCCGATAACCTATGAACAACAACATAAGTCGGAATTAATTCCCGGTCGCTTAAGAAACTAGACTTTAACCAATTAGACCCCTAACGTTCGCTTTCGTGCTTAACGATTCACTTAAGTCGCTTGAGTACCCTCGGCTCCACCATTTTTAATAAATTAACCATTAAGAGTTTTAAGGCAATTCTTTCACGAGTACCTTACCAACTGCCTAATCCACTTAACATAATTGCTTCATACCCCAATTAGTCATTTAAAGTCCTTAACCAAGGTTTCAAAGTAAGGCGAGGGGTAATCGTTCGGTCGCGAAGCGCCGTTACTTAAAACGGTCGTTTCTCCTAAACCGTACATCGGATTCAAACAAACCACATATCAAAACGAATCTCGTAACATGAACTATCTAATCATGGCAATGGTCAAAACCTAACAAAGAGTTCACGGGTCCTGATGTTAAGAACAAAAACAGTCTAAAGTAAATCGGGCATTACGATGACTATGTTTACGCGATTACCAAGTTTTAAACCACCCCAAACAACCACCATTCAACTCACAACCAACAATAAAACCAACCCTCATCCAAACCTTACTACATCAGTCCCCAAACCTCAAGATTTTCCAATTTATACAATCCCACACATGAACTACTAGCTATACTTAAGTTTCATTAACTATAAACAAGATTTCAACATCCAAATCACTACAAATCCAATCCAAACTCTAAACACACAAGTATCATGCTTCTCATTTACTATAACCATCTAAACCATCTTAATACTCAAAGTAAAGTTAGGGTTTGGAGGTGTTACACCTTCCTTGGAGTGATTAGAGTAGCTAGGAAGCCTTAAGAAGCCTTGAGAAGCCTTGAGATAGCTTAGGAATGCTTGGATCTTAAAGGAAATCAAAGAAAATAAATTTAGTAATCTTGAAAACACTATTCATCATCTTCTTCCTTGATTTATTGGAAGAGATTCATGAAGAAATAGAAGCTTAAACTCCTAGGATATGCTTATCTAATCATAAGGGACCTTGGGTAATTACCTTGCAAATTAACAAAGCTAGAAACTTGATTTTTGGAATTTTTCTCCTTGAAAAAATGAAAAAGCCGTGAGCTATGTGTTCTTGGGAGAGTATTTGCTTTGTTGAATATTTTTTGTGGTGGAAAATGAAGTGAATGGGATATTTGGATGATTTGTTGCTTGTTTAAAGTGAGTGGAGTATGACTAAGCATGACATCATCTTGGTGACTTCATCTCTTGCCACTTGTCATCACTTGGTGGTGGAAGCATCTTCTTATGCTAATCCTTGCTTAATTTTTTGGTTAATGACCGCTTATCTGTTATACGGTCCGCTTAATTTTCGTTCTCGTTTATCGTTTGAGAGATCATACCCGGGATCTTATTACTTGGGTTCCCCTAAACCTTTCTCAATATATTATATTTCTTATATGATCCTCTCTTATAATCCTTAAATTTAAATCCTTTTTATCCTGTTACCTTATACTTAATTCTTTCGGTATCTGGTGGATTTTCGGGAAAAATCAAAGTGTTCGAATTTGGATTCTGACGATCTTTACATACACTTAAATACCATATAGAGTACTAATAAGATCTCAGAATAACAATAAATGAACCTCTACAAAGTGTGGTATGAAAAGTTTTCTTATTCAGCATAATCAGCAAAATCACTATTCATAAGGGTTTTAAAAAAATTCCAAAAATTGGGGTTATTACAGTCTCCCCTCCTTAAAAGGATTCCGTCCCGGAATCAGATAGAAAATGAATAGGGATACTCTCTTAGCATTGCACTTTCTAACTCTCGAGTAAATTTTCCCACATTGTGGTCCTACCACCAAACTCTGCCTACTTTGATAACCCTTCTCCTAAGCACTTGTTCCTTTTCAATCTATAACCCTTCCTGGTTGCTCCATATAGGTTACGTCGGGTTACATGTCTATGCGCTCATATGCCCCTATTTGTCTGGCATCCGAATTATACTTCCTTAATATTGATACGTGGAACACGTTATGAACTTGCTACATGTTCGGGGGTTGGGCAAGCTCATATGCTAACTTCCCAATACGTCTTAATACCTCAAAGGGTCCAACAATTCGTGGGCTTAGCTTTCCTTCTTTCTGAACCTGATCCATCCTTTCCAAGGGAATACCTATAACAGCACTAGGTTCCCTACTTCCTATTCCTTTTCCTTTCGTGTCAAATCAACATACTTCGTGTGCCCATCTTGGGCTACTACCAGCCGTCCTCTGATTAAATCTATTATATCCTTGGTCCTTTGGACCACTGCTGGTCTAAGCATCTTGCGCTCTGCAACATCATCATATCATAAGGGAGATCGACATTGTCTTCCCTCAAGGATCTTATAAGGTGACATCTCGATAATGACATATGATCTATTGTCGTAAGAAAACTCAATCCGTGTTAAGTGACCATTTCAAATTCTTTCAAGTCTATTGCACAGACTCTCATCATAGCTTCTAGCATTATAGCTTTTGCTTCTCAATACCCATTCTTTTCCAGTTCGTAGTCATTACTATCTTCCGTACATAATACTATACTGGTTACACTTTTGCTCGTTAGCATTCTATAACCTTTTAATAATTGCGTCAACCTTAGTATCACGAACGCGTTATATTCGGAATACCACCGCACTGATACTACTCCTTTCTAGCTGCTTCTATCTTTGAAAGCTTGGTCCTTCATATAGAAGTAAAAGAATTTATTGAGAGATCACTATGATCATGAACACTTGTTACATTGTATAGTTAGTACAGAAGGTGGCCAGCCTTTAGTACTTGACAAGCAATTAAACAATAGATGGTATCCTACTAGGCTTCTATCACACAGATAGATAGTCATTCGGCAATACCTCCCCTTCTGGAAGGGTTGTTCTTCTCAGCTTACATGAAATGAAAAGGAGAGAAAAGAATGAATTGAAGAGAATTGTATATATAAAAAAATATACTGCCACAAAATTTTTGGCTTGGAATCTATCTCTGAACTATAGAGGTTTATCATAGGAGAACAAAATATATATGTATATAAATCAACTTCAAGTATAATAGCATCGCATTTCACATGCCTAAATATTTTTTTGCTATTTTGTCCATCATTCTATGGACCCATGCTCTTGCTCGAGCTTATACACAATCACCTTTGAAACTCCCTCAACATCGAAAATTGAATCTGGGATTTCATTCTAGACATCATCGTTATTAGAATTCTATGCTTGCACTGCAACCTTCCTCGTATAGTAATACGACTCTCTATTGATAAGAAGGAATAAGTATTCAATAGGTAGATAATCTACTTAATTAGTCTATCAATGATAACTTATACACCACCACGACCCGATTAGTGGTACTCAATCTCAACATCCATTCCAATTCAACTCTCACGGTTGTAAGTAATCGGCTTATTACTCGTAGAATCATTCCTGCATTACTATGGTCCACCGTTGACCTACTGTAGTCATTCATTTTCCATGAAATCTTAATAGCTAACCATCCGGAGTCCATACATATCGTATCGAATCCTTCTAAGGAGGTAACATAATCACCATTCATGATCCATGGAGAACACTCCTGATCCTGACGCACATACATGACATGAAGCAGATAAAATTGCAGAAGAGTTTCAATGAAAGCAATGTTGGATTTTTAAACGCAGCGGGGCATGGCAAAACACTTTTACACATACAGAATCCAAATAAAAGCATATAAATCGTGAATAAAAATTCGAGGGATCGAATCTAACCTTTTAAAATAATTCGGAGACAACGATCAGAGATCCTTAGCAGTTGCTCCTCAAGTGTGAAGCACTCCACCGGTATCCACCAAGAAAACGATGTTAAGGAGGAGGAAGAAGGTGGAGAGAATTGGGTTTTCCAAACTTTTTGGGTTTTCGGGTTCTGGGGTTAGAATAAAATAGGGTCTATAATAGTGTATTTATAGGCAAAATTTTCAGCTGAAATTTTCCCATAAATAATATTATTATTATCCCAATTATTATTCTCATTAATAATTAAAATACCTTTTAATTATTAATCCTTATTCTAAACACTTTAGAAATAATTCTCTCTCTTGATTTAATTTCCAAAAATTAAATCCTTTAATTAATAATATTAAGAACTTTTCTTAATTAATTTATAATCAATTAAATCTCATTTAATCAATTATTAAATTTGCCAATTAATTATTTATTTCATAAATAAATAATTATTAGCCATTATTAATTAATTCCTCCACCATTAAATCATTCTCTTTTTATGGTGTGACCCTGTAGGTTCAATATTAAGCCGGTAGTAGAAATAAATAATAATAAAACTATTTTATCATTATTTATATAAATTCTCTAATTTATTAAATATGATTAATTAATTAATCACATTTATTCTACATCGTGAGTGATGCTTCTCAACATATCGCGACTATCCGGATAATATGAATTCACTGCTTAGAATACCTAGAATCTGTCAGTGAATAGTTACCGTACAATAAACTCCTTTTACCCTACAATGTCCCGATTAAATACAAGGCATGAATCTCGTGTCAAGCCTATCTAATTCAATCACTTTGCTTACCATTTATTATGCGTAGTTCTATGCAAATTAGAAACTCCTTTCTAATTTCATTCACTCTGGCCAGAGATTCCTGAACTAGCATAAGTGGATCAGCCTTGAACATTCGCTTCCTTCACTGGAAGGGGTAGATCCTTTATTGATCATACACTATCTTCGTGTACAAATTCCTATACCCAGAAGAGCCCTAATAATTGTCCCTGGAGACTAAGAACTAAACCAAAGCATAGTTCAGTGTACACAAGATGACTATGATGACCTCAAATCTAAGGATACTTGTACAACTATCACTTTGTGAACAACTGCTGACACGTGAGTGAACTCCATCAGTTATTCAGCTGTGCGAGTCATGTTCAGTGAACTTATTCTATAATAAGCACCTACATACTAGCTATAGTGTCACCACACAAATGTCTATGAGAACAGACATCCTTCATAATGAAGCAAGCATAGTATGTACCGATTTTTGCGGATTATTTATTACCAGTTAGTAATCCTATGACCAGGAACTATTTAAGTTTAGAGTTATCATCTTTTTAGGTCTCACTATTATGATCTCATCATAATCCATAAAAAGCTTTACTCTAAACTATTGTATATCTTATTTAAACACTTAAATAGATAAAGCCCGTAATAAAAATAAAACAAGTCTTTATTAATATCAATGAAATCAAAACAGATTACATAAAAGTTATTCCTAAATCCTAATACACGATTGGACTTAGGACATATTCCTTTCAATCTCCCACTTGTACTAAAGCCAATCACTCTGGTATCTAATACCCATCTTGACGATCAAAGTGACTTTCATAAAGTAGCTTTATGAGTGGGTCTGCTATGTTGTTATGTGTGTCAACTCTAATTCAATACAATATAAGAAATGTTACCGCGCTCCCACTAACCCTTTTGTAGACGCATGGTTCATCTCGTTTTTGATAAAATCAAACTCTTTGATTGTCTCATCAAAACGAATGTTCCATCTTTCGAGAAGCTTGCTTTAAACCACGTATGGTTCGCAGTAGCTTACACACTAGGCTTTCATTTCCCTTGGAAAGAAAAACATCTGGCTATTTGCCAGATCTCATAGTCGTAGTAAGCAGCAATCGCAAGCAAAATCCGAACTGATTTTAACAGGGCTATAGGTAAAAAGTTTCATCAAAGTCAATCCATTGCCTTTGTTTGAAATCTTTTGCCACAAGCCTGGCCTTATAGGTCTCCACCTGGCCATCTGCTATAATCTATCTTTTGTATACCGTATACATAGATTCCATTCTGGATTTCATGGCACTATGCCATTTCTCTGAGTCAACACTACTCATAGCCTCATTATAGGTCACAGGGTCGTCATTATCAATGATCGACAACTCATTGTCATTCTCAATGACAAGGCCATATTACCTCTCAGGTTGGCGAGACACTCTCCCTGACCTATGAATGGGCTATTCCACAATAGTTTGTTCAGTCAGAACAGGTGTTTCCACTTGATCCGTAGTAGTTTGTACTTCTTGAACTTCATCAAGTTCAATTTTGCTCCCCCTGTTTCCTTCAAGGATAAACTCCTTTTCCAAGAAGGTAGCATGTCTGGAGACAAACACCCGATGATCGGTGTAAAAGTAATACCCTAAAGTCTCTTTAGGATATCCCACAAAACTACATTTTACGGATCGATATTCCAGCTTATCTGGGTCAACTTACTTGACATAAGCTGGACATCCCCAAATCTTAACGTGTTTAAGACTCGGTTTCCTTACTTTCCATATCTCATACGGAGTTTGAGGAACAGATTTGGAAGGCACCATATTCAGTAAATATGCTGAGGTTTCCAATGCATAACCCCATAGGAATACTGGAAGATTTGCATAGCTCATCATGGACCGAACTATGTCTAACAAAGTTCGATTTCTCCTTTCAGATACCAATCTGGAGGAGTCCACTGGGAGACTATACCATTTACTTTGAGATAATCTAGAAACACTCCATTAAAGTATTCACCATCTCGATCTAATCGAAGAATTATAATACTATGTTTGGTTTGTTTCTCCACTTCATACTTATATTCTTTAAACCTTTCAAAGGCCTCAGACTTGTGTTTCATCAAACACATATCCGAATCCAGATCTATCATTTATGAAAGTAATGAAGTATGAAAATCCACCCATGGCTTGTGTAGACATTGGTCCACATACATTTGTGTGTACCATTTCTAGCAAATCTGCAGCCCTCTCTCCATGTCCACTAAATGGAGACTGCAGTGCCACTATAAAGTGAGATTTTCATCATCCCTTTTCTTTTATTAGTTTGTTCAATCTGAAGTAAATTATGTCACATATATACAGACCATTATTTAAAGTACCACATCCATAAAGAATATTATCTCTAAGAATAGAACATTCATTATTCTCAATAATAAATGAAAATCCAGCCAAGTCTGACATGGGAATAATATTCCTCACAATCGAGGGAACAAAATAACAATTATTTCAAACAATAGTCTTGCCCGTAGGCATATGTAAATGAAATGATTCTACATCTTCAGAAGCAACTCTTGCTCCATTTCCATCAGTAGAATCACCTCTTCTTCCTCAAGAGTCCTACTTCTCCTTGGTCCCTGCAACAAATTGCAGATATGAGAACCACAGGCGGTATCTAATACCCAAGTAGAAATGACATATTCACTTCTATCATGAACATACCTGAATCAGAAATGGTAGTCTCACTACCCTTCTTCTTCAATTCTGCAAGGTAAACCTTGAAGTTCCTCTTCCAGTGCCCCACCTTGTTACAGTGAAAGCAAACAACTTTGCTCTCGGAGTCTTCAGCTTTTAGTGGAACCGGAGTTTTCTCACCTACTTTCTTCTTCTTGGAAGAGTTCCTCTTCCTTTTCTTAGGATTGGAACCTTCACCAATTAGAAGAACAAAACTCTTCTTAGGGGGAAAATTCGATTCCGCAGTCTTCAACATGTTGTGGAGTTCAGGCAGGCTGACATCCAACTTATTCATGTGAAAGTTCACAACAAACTGCGAGAACGAACTCGGAAGGGATTGCAAGACCAAGTCTTGGCTCAGCTCCCCATCAATGGCAAAACCAAGTTGTCCAAAGAGTTCAATCAAATTGATCATCTTAAGTACATGGTCATTCACAGATGATCCCTCAGACATCCTACAACCGAACAACTCCTTTGATATCTCATATCGAGCTGTCCTCCCTGCCACATCATACAACTCTTGTAGATGCATGAGGATAGTGTGAGCATCCATATGCTCATGTTGCTTCTGTAGCTTAATGTTCATGGAAGCTAGCATGATGCATTGAGCAACATTTACATCATCTATCCACTTACGATACACAATATGTTCATCATTATGTGCATCACTAGCAGGTTCAGTAGGCTTAGGTGAGTCAATCACGTATTCTAGCTTCTCAATCCTGAGAACAATTCTCAAGTTTCGAAGCCAGTCAGCATAATTAGGACCAGTCAATTAGTGAGCATCTAGTATGCTCCTGAGTGATAGTGCAGAAGACATAACGTATATTGTAAATCTGTAAATGATAAACACATAACAACACTTAGCAAATATTCGATTTCATTTCAAAACACTACATGAATCGGGTCTTTATTCATAAGTGGCTCCCACTAGTTTATCTAATTTATTCAACCCCCTACGTGAAAAATTAAGCATTCATAATGCTAGTGGGAATAGGGATCCTACATTCCATTACACAACCCCGGCTGTAGCACGAACCGCCATGCAATGTTCAATAGGCAGACAACTCTTGTCAATTATATCTCATGTTATTCCCTAATCAAACTTTAGCCTCTTGAATAATTGAGTCTCGGCTGTAGCACGACAAACTCAATATTCTAAGTCAAGTCTAACCCAATATTCCGTACAGTTGAATCAGTCCCCAAAGGCCCACGGTTGTAGCACGTACCGACCTTTAGATTCTTATTCAATGTACACATCTCTATGTAATAGACAAGTATTTCTTATTTCGAAATCAAAGCCCTCGGCTGTAGCACGAACCGACAATGATTCAAAAGTAAGAACTACTTTTCTATCATGTTGGAAGGCTATGACCGACACAAGCCCGTTGTATCATTGGCCAATTACTACTTGATATTATTTAATTTTAGAGGGATTATATTACGTTACAATCATAATCACATTATAAAGAGATTCTTCCTTTTAAATTAAATATTTCAAATCAATAATCAATAATCAGATGATTCCCAGATCGGGTGGAGCATTGTCAAGAGGCGTCACTTAATAACCCTTTCTTACAGATAGAAATCTGTTGTTGACAGAATCATCCTTTCTCTCATATCGAAAATTCATATTCAATTACGTGTTTCATAAACACAAGAATCTCATGATTGTATTCATAATATTGTTATTAAGGTTATGAAACAATTTCACTATACTAGGTTGTCTAACAAACGCCTTATGTTTATTTAAGTTCACCTGAATCTATCATCGCATGATAAACTAAGTATATATCACATATATAAACATGAATAAACATCAAGGTAGGCATGTTACATCATCTAGCATATAGGTCTAAGCATTATACATCTCTATGTATCACATGAAACGTTTAAAAGCAACTAAAACAGTTAAAAATAGCTTTAAAACACTTCATGGCAATATAAACAGTTCAAAACTTTTATATAAACTAAAATTGATCTCTCCATTAGATCCGTCTCGAAAAAACGAATCCAACGGTATATTGCACGCCCAAAACGGAGTTACGAAACTCCCAGAAAATCAATTTTAATATGGACAGTCGGGCTGTAACGCATTACAGGAACGCGTTACAAGTCCTGTCACGCATTCCGGTGATGCGTTACAGCCCTTTTAAGCCAATAAAGGGTGTAACGCATTCCGTGAATGCGCCTCAGGTGTGTAACACATTCCCGGAATGCGTTACACCCCTATATTTTTTTTTCCAGCCGCCTGACAGATTCTATTCTCGGTTTGCGTGCCTGTACTTCACCTGTCTTCTTTGCTTTGCTTTCTCCGTGCAGTCAGACTTCACAGACAATAGCAGAAACAGCATATGCATATGAAACAAATATATATATATATATATACTATATATACATATATTTACTTAATTAATTACGAATTTTAATTACAATAACTTCAAAAATTCATAATAAAAAATCTATACATCATAAAATTATGAAAAAAAATACCCAGACGATCTACAACACTTGTAGAACCCAGATCAACATTCAAAATTATTCTGAGAAATGATTTCTCATCAGACAAAATTAATCCATGATATAACTTGTAAAAATCATAATTAATTCATACAAGCACATAAAATTCTGAAATTTTTACCACAGATCTATATGCATACAACCTATGCTCTGATACCAATGTTGGATTTTTAAACGTAGCGGGGCATGGCAAAACACTTTTACACATACAAAATCCAAATAAAAGCATATAAATTGTGAATAAAAATTCGAGGGATCGAATCTAACCTTTTAAAATAATTCGGAGACAACGATCAGAGATCCTTAGCAGTTGCTCCTCAAGTGTGAAGCACTCCACCGGTATCCACCAAGAAAACGATGTTAAGGAGGAGGAAGAAGGTGGAGAGAATTGGGTTTTCCAAACTTTTTGGGTTTTCGGGTTCTGGGGTTAGAATAAAATAGGGTCTATAATAGTGTATTTATACGCAAAATTTTCAGCTGAAATTTTCCCATAAATAATATTAAATACAAGGCATGGATCTCGTGTCAAGCCTATCTAATTCAATCACTTTGCTTACCATTTACTATGCGTAGTTCTATGCAAATTAGAAACTCCTTTCTAATTTCATTCACTCTGGCCAGAGATTCCTGAACTAGCATAAGTGGATCAGCCTTGAACATTCGCTTCCTTCACTGGAAGGGGTAGATCTTTTATTGATCATACACTATCTTTGTGTACAAATTCCTATACCCAGAAGAGCCCTAATAATTGTCCCTGGAGACTAAGAACTAAACCAAAGCATAGTTCAGTGTACACAAGATGACTATGATGACCTCAAGTCTAAGGATACTTGTACAACTATCACTTTGTGAACAACTGCTGACACGTGAGTGAACTCCATCAGTTATTCAGCTGTGCGAGTCATGTTCAGTGAACTTATTCTATAATAAGCACCTACATACTAGCTATAGTGTCACCACACAAATGTCTATGAGAACAGACATCCTTCATAATGAAGCAAGCATAGTATGTACCGATTTTTGCGGATTATTAATTACCAGTTAGTAATCCTATGACCAGGAACTATTTAAGTTTAGAGTTATCATCTTTTTAGGTCTCACTATTATGATCTCATCATAATCCATAAAAAGCTTTACTCTAAACTATTGTATATCTTATTTAAACACTTAAATAGATAAAGCCCGTAATAAAAATAAAACAAGTCTTTATTAATATCAATGAAATCAAAACAGATTACATAAAAGTTATTCCTAAATCCTAATACACGATTGGACTTAGGACATATTCCTTTCAAGCAACGATAGCAGGTTAATACCATTATTTACCATATGTCTTTATTAGGAGACATGAAGCTCAAAGGTTCATTTAGTCCTTTCATAATATGGTCCTGGCTTATCTCAAGATATGACCTTATAAGATAGATAGCCCGCTCACGGCGATTTCATAAATTAAATCTTTACCAAACTACTATCACGGTTGAGTATCGCACAATCATCAGAAGGAATGTCAATCTTTCAAACCATAATACAACCTTCACAACTTTAACCATCATCACTGTATTCCTTTGGCACGAGCGCCTATAATTGCTCTCTTACACTTAAAGTGTCGGCCACCTCTTTGGCCTTTCCTGATAGTAAAATTTCCTTATAATAAATGTCATTTTAAATGATCTTCAACTAAATTTTCTACCTTATTTCCAATCACTGCTTGTGTGAAAATGCTCTTCCTTATGCTTTGGTGAAAAAAAAAATATCACCATTTTTTCCATAAGTTATTGCCTCGGTCTTTTAGAGGTTAACATTGTCACGACTGACTCTCGATCATACTTAGGACGTCTCTTATCTTGGGTCCTACTTGTTTTCACCAATCTCGACCCTCATTGGATCGATCTATACTTTCTTATGGTTCAACACGTACCCCACCTGGCATTATTATAATTACATCATATTTCCTTCATCAAAATTTCTATTCTTGAGAACTTTGAATATTACCTTTCTCCTTGTAAAACCTCTAAGGTTATCCTTAAATCCTTCATCAGGTACACCCTAGGCACAGGGCATATCAAGATACCATTTACTAATACCAGAATCATTGTCTATATACTTCTGAAAAATTTCTCCACTGATCCTTAAAGGTTGTTGTTACCTTAATCCCTTCCCATCCATACTGTCAAAACTCATACTGTCCCTATTAAGTGTGAAATGCCAACCTTCATGCATTCCCCTATGGTTCATCTCAAGTTATCGAAGTTATATCCTTAATTCCACCTTTAAAAAGGTACTTGCATCCTTCCATGGACAAATCAAGTCATAAGTCCTTGATAGATTATCTTATTCAATCATTCCCACCCAGATAGTCTATACCAATTTCACAATAGCATCTTTATTCAAACTGAGGTCAACCCATATGGCCTTCAAAAGATAACAATGGTTACCCGCTTTTCTTTCCTAATTTGGTAATGACAACAGGGATGTTCTGGAAGATATTGGTCGTGTTCAACGTGAACTTCTTCTTAATAATTCCTCATTTACTTTTGTTGTTTATCTCAACAGTCATCTCAATGTTGGGATATCTTTCATACCTGGCGTCTCCTTATTTATCCTTCGATCTATCTCAAGGTTTTTTCGAATCCTCCCAACCTACAGGGGATAAAATATATGTATCACTTATGCCTTCAACCATCAACTTTAACTCATAATGAATCACCCTCATCCTGACGATTACATACTTTTCTATTTCTATTGCTACGAGTCTTTAGGGTTTCCTCATACCCAACTCCCTTATCATTCCTCAAACTGTATTGCCTTTTTATTTCTTTCCACTTCAGTTTCTCTTTATTTTCCTTTCTCTTACAATCATTTCATGAACCCACTAATCATTGACTTCAAACATCACGTCGTTCTGGAATTCTAGTCCTCAGAACAAATCTTGACAACTTTTACAATCTTAGATTCATAATTTATCATACTCGTCCGCCTTTGCTCTGGCTCTAAAGCTTTTACACTATCTCCATAACCTTGGGAATTACTTTCTCGAAAACAATTGACTGAACTTTAATCAGTTTATCATAACCTCTGGTTCCGTGACTTCCTTGGCCTTTTACCAGCGGGTTGCCTCTCTCTTAGGAGGGTAAGTGACAAAAATAGACTTTTGTGATTCGTCCATCATTTAGAATCTCAAATGATTCCTATATTTCCTTTAGCCTGGCTCTCGCCTCTACTGGGTTTGCTTGTTCCTTGGAACTCTGAGAGATTAGCGACTTAAAGGTCCTGAAAGAATTTCCCACCGCACTGTCTCCTCAGGGTAGTGGTTGGGGATAATAGTCTCAGTTCTTTTTAGACAGGTCCATGAATTGCCGTATAGGAGTACCGTCTCAGGTCTCCTTTCCTTACTCGACTTTCTGTTTCCTTAGTATGAAATGTTTCATCCTTCTCCCAAACTTAGGGTTATCTTATACGTTAAAATCCTTGTTTTCCACTTCATTATGTTATGGGCTCCTTCTTTCTTAACGACAACCTCCCTGACTATCACATTCGGGGTTTGCCCTAAATCTTATTCCTCGAGCTATGGATTTCATCTAAGATCCAGTCCTTACGCTCTTAAACGTTTGGAACCCAAATTCTGTAGGAATACCTCATTATTCCCTTATCATCTTTCTTGGTATTAATCTCTTCTCCAGTCATTGACTCTCTGCCTTCATTCATCACTTTTTCTTGGCATAATATTATATTTTCTAATAATCCAGACCGCATAGCGATCTCAAACAGCTTTTCGGTACCGGCTCCGGTTGCGTTCACTTCTATTTCCATTTTCTCAAAATCTCTAATCAACTCTCTTAGAGACAATATCATCTTGAGTTTCTCCTTTCTACTAAGGGCATCTTATTCAATTATTCCCACCTCGATAGTCTATACCTAATTTCACAATAACATCCTTATTCAAACTGAGGTCAATGCATATGGCCTTTAAAAGATAACAACGATTATCCGCTTTTCTTTCCATATTTGGTAAGGATAACAGAGATGTTCTAGAAGATATTGGTCATGTTCGATGTGAACTTCTTCTTACTAAACCCACATTTACCTTTGTTGTTTATCTCAACAGTCATCTCAATGTTGGGATATCTTCTATACTTGGTGTCTCCCTTTTGGGTATCAAGTCACATATGTTACATACACTTCACAATTTTGAAGGTTACTTCCTTCATCTAATTTATTAATTTCTTGCTTTTTTGTCTCCCCAGTCCATCCGTGTTCCCTTATTAATCCATAGATCTATCTCGGAGTTTCATCGAATACTCCCAAATTAAAGGGGATTAATTATATGTATCATTTACGCCTCCAAACCTAGATTTTATCACATGATTAGTCACCGTTGCGCTAATGATGACACACTTATCTATATTTATTTCTAGGGTTTCTTAGGGTTTCACATACCTAACTTCCTTATCGCGTCTCAACTCTATTTCCTTTATATACCTTTGTACTCCCTTCCTTTTCGGTCTTTTTATTTTCATTTCTATTACAACCATTTCATGAACCAACACAACATAAGCATTTATTTCAACCATCCCGTCATTCTGGATTTGTGTCCTTCAGACGAATCTTGACGACTTTCACAGCCTAGATTCATGATTTATCATACTTGTCTACCTCAAATATGGATCTAAAACTTCTACACTATCTCTTTATCTTCCTTAGCCTTCCACCAGCGGATTGCTTCTCTCATAGGAAGGTAAGTGGAAAAAACAGTCTTTTGCGCTTCATCAATCATTTAGAATATAAAATGATTCCTTTATTTCCTTTAGCCAGGCTCTTGCCTCGACTAGGTCAGCTTGCTCCTTGGAACTCTGAGAGCTTCGCAACTTAAAGGTCCTGAAAGAATTTCCCACCGCATTGTTTCCTCAAGGTGGTGGTTGGGGATAAAGGTACAAGTTTTGTTTAGGCAGGTCCATAAATTGCCCCATAGGAGTACCGTCCTGGTTCTCCTTATCTTGCTCGACTTCTGTTTTCTCAGTATGAAATGTTTCATCCTTCTCCCATAATCGGGGTTATCTTATATGTTAAAATCCTTATTTTCCACTTCATTATGTTATGGGTTTCTTCTTTCTCGATGGTGACCTCCCTGACTATCATATTCAGGGTTTGCCCTAAATCTTATTCCTCGAACTATGGCTTTCATCTAAGATCCCGTCCTTAAGCTCTTGAATGTTTGGAACCAAAATTCTGTAGGAATACCTCATTATTGCCTTATCATCTTTCTCGGTATTAATCTCTTCTCCAGTCATTGGCTCTCTGCCTTCATTCATCACTTTTTCTTGGAACAATATGATATTTTCCAATAAATCGGGCTGCATTGCAATCTCAACAGCTTTTCGATACAGGCTTCGGTTACCTTCACTTCTATTTCCATTTTCTCAAAATCTCTTATCAACTCTCCCAAAGACATTATCATCTTGAGTCTCTTCTTTCTACTAAGGGCGTTAGCCACCATATTGGCTTTCCCTGGATGATAAAGAATCTCATAATCGTAATCCTTGATTAGCTCTAACCACCTCCTATGGCGCATGTTGAGCTCTTTCTGAAAGGAATATGTCCTAAGTCCAATCATGTATTAGGATTTAGGAATAACTTTTATGTAATCTGTTTTGATTTCATTGATATTAATAAAGACTTGTTTTGTTTTTATTACGGGCTTTATCTATTTAAGTGTTTAAATAAGATATACCATAGTTTAGAGTAAAGCTTTTTATGGATTATGATGAGATCATAATAGTGAGACCTAAAAAGATGATAACTCTAAACTTAAATAGTTCCTGGTCATAGGATTACTAACTGGTAATTAATAATCCGCAAAGATCGGTACATACTATGCTTGCTTCATTATGAAGGATGTCTGTTCTCATAGACATTTGTGGGTGACACTATAGCTAGTATGTAGGTGCTTATTATGGAATAAGTTCACTGAACATGACTCGCCCAGCTGAACAACTGATGGAGTTCACTCACGTGTCAGCAGTTGTTCGCTTAGTGATAGTTGTACAAGTATCCTTAGACTTGAGGTCATCATAGTCATCTTGTGTACACTGAACTATGCTTTGGTTTAGTTCTTAGTCTCCAGGGACAATTATTAGGGCTCTTCTGGGTATAGGAATTTGTACATGAAGATAGTGTATGATCAATAAAGGATCTACCCCTTCCAGTGAAGGAAGCGAATGTTCAAGGCTGGTCCACTTATGCTAGTTCAGGAATCTCTGGCCAGAGTGAATGAAATTAGAAAGGAGTTTCTAATTTGCATAGAACTACGCATAGTAAATGGTAAGCAAGTGATTGAATTAGATAGGCTTGACATGAGATCCATGCCTTGTATTTAATCAGAACATTGTAGGGTAGAAGGAGTTTATTGTACGGTAACTATTCACTGAATAGGTTCTTGGTATTCTAAGCAGTGAATTCATATTATCCGGATAGTCGCGATATGCTGAGAAGTATCCCTCACGATGTAGAATAAATGTGATTAATTAATTAATCATATTTAATAAATTAGAGAATTTATATAAATAATGATAAAATAGTTTTATTATTATTTATTTCTACTACCGGCTTAATATTGAACCTACAGGGTCACACCATAAAAAGAGAATGATTTAATGGTGGAGGAATTAATTAATAATGGCTAATAATTATTTATTTATGAAATAAATAATTAATTGGCAAATTTAATAATTGATTAAATGAGATTTAATTGATTATAAATTAATTAAGAAAAGTTCTTAATATTATTAATTAAGGATTTAATTTTTGGAAATTAAATCAAGAGAGAGAATTATTTCTAAAGTGTTTAGAAAAAGGATTAATAATTAAAAGGTGTTTTAATTATTAATGAGAATAATAAATGGGATAATAATAATATTATTTATGGGAAAATTTCAGCTGAAAATTTTGCCTATAAATACACTATTATAGACCCTATTTTATTCTAACCCCATCGAACCCGAAAACCCAAAAAGTTTGGAAAACCCAATTCTCTCCACCTCCTTCCTCCTCTTTAACATCGTTTTCTTGGTGGATACCGGTGGAGTGCTTCACACTTGAGGAGCAACTGCTAAGGATCTCTGATCGTTGTCTCCGATTAATATTTAAAAGGTTAGATTCGATCCCTCGAATTTTTATTCACGATTTATATGCTTTTATTTGGATTTTGTATGTGTAAAAGTGTTTTACCATGACCCCGCTGCGTTTAAAATCCAACACTTTCTGGGTGGAAATATACTTGAGCTCTTATGGTTTGTGTAAATCTTGCACTTCTCTCCATACAAGTAGTGCATCCAATCTTTAGGGAAAAACTATTGTCGTGAGCCCAAGATCATGGGTGGGATATCGAATTTTATATTCCCTTAATTGTCTTGACGCGTACGCGATTACCTTGCCATGCTGTATAAGAAGCGCCCTAATTCCTTATGCGAAGCGTCACTAAAAATCACAAAATCTCCTTTTCCATCCGGCAACGCCAACATAGGGGTCGTCACCAATCTTTGCTTCAGTTCTTAAAAGCTGTTCTCGCATTTCTCTGTCCATTCGAACTTCTCAGTTTTACAAGTAAACCGCGTTAAAGGGGATGCTATCTTTGCAAACTTGAACGAACCTACGGTAATAACCGGCCAATCCTACCTCTGGTAGTCGCTCTGACCACGGTCATCAATTCCTCAGTAGTCCTTTCTTCATTCTTGTCAGGATCCTCCATGGGATCCTCCTCAGCAACAATCCCTTCTAGGACAACATCCTCAACCGTTACATCCTTAATATGAAAATTATCCGGTCCCTCGTTAGGGTACTCTATCGGATCCACGATCTGATCTCCAATAACTAATAAAAACATTGCGTTGTTGCTCCTCAACCTCAGGGTTCGGTGCCCCGCTACCCTATACGATAACGAACTATGTTGCTATCATGAGATTTATAAGGGTTCCCATAAAGGTTTTAACTGTCATTAGGCTACGAACTTGGCAAGAGTTCTTATTATCTTGTGAACTTATCATCTTGACGACGCATCATCTCTGAGGTTTATAACGCTTAGCTCTGATACCATTTCTGTAACACCCCCAAATCTGGGGTCGGGGATCCGGGTTGTCACGAGTTCCATTTCCCTTAATAACACTTAATCTTAATTAACAACCAGCTACTGCGTACTATGACCCCACAATACAGACACACACCACAAGTTATAGTCTCAGAGATGAATACCAAAAATAGCACAAGTCATTTTATTCTACAATTAAAAGCCATTACACCTCAAAAGGGTTTTTGAATAAATTTACATTTTCTTTGCCATTATAACAGTTTATAAATATACATAAGTCTGGTACATCAATAGTTGAAAACCTAGCCTATTGGTAGTTCTTACCTCAGCTACAGCGGCATCAACGCCTACAGGAAACTGCGGAACATTTCCTATTTGCTCGCGAATTGGGAGCTTGGTCATGTTCATCTTGTCTAGCTGTTGTTGTGTGATGAAAGAATAAAGCAAGGGTGAGCAACAAGCCCACCAAAATAACATGTATAATAATTAACAATATATGAGCATTCTCATAGTACTCATGAAAGTCTTGGTCAAGAAGAAATGAACGAAGTTTGATATCTTAACGCGATCAAGTCGCAAAATATGCAGTATATATGTATATATACTTTTCAAAATCTTTGAAATCCTCTTCCATGCATAATATACACAGAGTTCCAGTTTATAACTGTATAAAAATATCGTTGCAAGGTGATCTCATATATCTAACCTTATCTCAACGTTTTTCTAAAAAATCTTTGGCATGCATAAGATAATCCTTTACTAGATATAAGATGAAAAGATGAAGTTACAAGATACTCCATTATACTTATATCTTTTCTGAATACTGCTTGAACTACCACCGTTCAAGGTATAATTAGTTTCAAAAGTTCATCACATAGATGAGACTACAAGATAAGACTTGAATATAATCAATCTTTGAAATATCATTTAAAAGAAATGAAGTTACGAGATACTTCATTAATTCCTGATATATATATACACCTATATATATATCATACACTCCTTGAAAGCCTCTATTATGAAAAGTATAAATAGAGTTGTAATATCCAATGAATTTGGAAAGAAGAAAAGTCTGGTATAAACCCGATATCTTGCTGATCAAGCAAATATACCAATTAAGTAACCTTTTCTACTAGTAGATGGATGAATTCCTCGCCAGTCATCACCCTGGCCATATTAGGACCTTACGCTAGACTGTTACCCGGCCACTCACGTGTTGATGGACTGTCACCCAGCCTCTTACACCTTGATAGACCGTACCCTGACCTGTCGCTTATGCCGACTCAATTAGATAGACTTACTTCCCAAACATTGGGCAAGTAATCAAATTGTTTTCTCAAAACAGCAACCTCGTTGCGAATATAAAATACACCACATAGTCGGATCCCTCAGATTTTGAGTGAGTATTCAAGTCCCCTTCGAAAGGAAGATCTTAAATTTGAAAACAAATTTTGGGATCCGCTCTAGCCTTTAAAATCATTTAGAAGACTCGAAAATATTTTTGAAAGTGTTTGGAGTAAGGATGATTTGATAGAATAAATCAATTCCAAGATAATCAAAGAATATCTGAATATTATGTTACAATTAATATTCCAATAACGTATAGCTTTTATCAAAGAAAATGAAGTAAAAGTTTTGAAAATAACTTTCTGGAAATATTTAAGGTAAGAATGATTGACGATATCAATCATTTCTCGAATACTTGGCGAATAACGAAACATTATTCTTTAAGAAAATAAAGAATAGTAGTTAATAAACTAAACGGAGTCATAAGTCCTCAAATGAATATTCAAACTAATATATTCAAATAAAGAATATTAGTTAATAAACATTATTCGACTAATATTTTTGAAAACTATATATATATAATATACTCGAGAACATCGCATCCCGGTTTAGATAAATGTTAACCTTTGGGTCCCCTATACTAAGGGTATACGCAAATAATGTCTATCTCTAGCATAAGTATTATGCAGTTTATAAATAATTGAATCGATAATAATATATCAAGATTACGAAACAGGCATGCATATATATATATATCATATCAACATGCTCCAATATATCGCAAGATTTACTAATAACAATCATGCACTTATCACAAGAAAATGCATATACATATATACATCACAACAACAGTATAACGGGTAGAAAACTTGCCTAAGTGTTCCGGCGTAGACTTAAGCTTAGAGTGAGTCCGGTAAACTATAAAAAACATATAAACCAGAAAATCACGGTCGCTTAAGAAACTAGATTTTATCCCCTTAGACTCTAACGTTCGATTCTGCGCTTAACGATTTTCATCAGTCGCTCGAGTACCCTCGGTTCCACCATTTTTATAAAATTACCCGTTAACTTTTTTAAGGAGGCTCTTTCGTGAATACTATACCAACTGACTAGTTAACCTTACATAATTATTTTATAATCTAATCAGTCTTTTAAGGGACTTAAATAAGGTCTCAAAGTTAAGCGAGGGGTAAAGGTATGTTTGCGAAACGTCGTTACTTGAAACGGTCATTTCTGCTAAACCGTACATCGGATCCAAGAGAACCACATATCAAAACAAAGATTAAAACACAACCTATCTAATATTGGAAGTTTTCAGTTCATAGCAGTGGGTGTTTGGGTCCAAAATTTATGCACAAAACAGTTAAGGAAAATCGGGAAATACAACGGCTATAACCTAATGATTTCCAAATTTTACCAACACCTACTCAACACCAATCCAACCACAATAATCCAAACATCAACCACAAACAGCCCAAAATCCTAATCACCATTATCATCCAAAAAAACCAAATTTAAAACTAAGGGTTCAAGAGTTTATACCTTCCTCGGAGAGCGGAGAATTACTAATGAGCCTCTAGGAACCTCTAACTATCTCTACCAAGGTTGGATCTTAAAGAAAACATAAGAAAACAAAACGTTAGTTCTTAAAAACACTATTCATCAAGAACTTTGAGGCATTGGTTAACTAAGAAATCCTTGGAATCTTAGCTTCAAACTTATAGCATAACTAAGTTATGAAATATAGGATCCAAAGAAACAAACCTTGTAATTTTCCATGGCCTAGAGCTTGAGTTTTGAAATTCTATTTCACCATTTCTATGAAAAGGTCGAATGGAAGAAGAAGAAAATGGGGGAGAGCTTCTGCTTGCTTGGTTTGCCTTGGGAAATGAGAAAGAAATGCTTGGTGGAGGATGATTCTTGAACAAATATCTTGATAAAGTGATGACATCACTTGCTTATGTCATTGCTTGCATCATTCCTTTGCCACATGTCACAATCTCATAGTGTGAGGGTGTCTTTATTTACAACCACATGTTTTAGCTTCTCTTGGAAGCTTCCTTCCCATGCTACTTTCACGTGCTTGCCCCTTGGTCGTTTATTTGTTTTACGGTTCGCTTAACTCTCATTCTCATTAATTGTTTGAGGGATCATATCCAGGATCTTATTACTTGGGCTTCCCTAAACCTTTCTTAATATTTTATATTCCTTAAATGGTCCTCTCTTATAATCCTTGAATTGAAATCTGATTCATCATGTTACCTTATACTTAATTCTGTCGGTATCTGGTGGATTTTCGGGAAAAAATTAAAGTGTCTGAATTCAAATTCTGACAATCATTATATACTCTCATATACATTATGGAGTGCTAATATGATCTCAGAATATCCATTAAAGGACCTATACATAGGGTGGTCTGACAATTTTTATTAATCAACATTATCAGCAAAAGTTACTATTCATCAGGGTCTCAAAAAATTCCAAAAATTGGGGTTATTACACCGTGACTATTCGAGTAGGAATGAGCTAATTCTTTTCATTAGCAACCACAGTGATACCTCCTTTCTTCGGCACACACTAAACTGGACTCACCCAAGAACTGCCAGAAATAAGATAGATGATCCCTGCATCTAGCCACTTGAGAATTTCCTTCTTCACAACCTCTTTCATTATCCGATTTAGCCTTCTCTTCTGCTCAACAATTGGCTTGCTACCTTCCTCTAGCAGAATTTTATGCATATAATAAGAAGGGTTGATTACCTTGATATCTACTATGGTCCATGCAATTGCCGATTTGAACTCTCTTAGAATTCTCAAGAGATTTTCCGCATCACTACCTGAAAAGCCAGATGTAATAATAATAGGCAAAGTAGATGCATCCCCTAAAAAAGCAAACCTCAAGTGTTCAGGAAATGGTTTAAGCTCGAATTTTGGAGCTTCCTCAATAGATGGCTTGAGGCGCTTTGGAGAATTTTTTTAGCTCTTCCAATCCAAGAGATTTAAATGGCATATCCAGCCTTCGCTTCCAAGGAAACTTAAAACAAAGAATCACAAGAATAAACTAGATCCTCTTCACCTTGGTTGTATTTGTGCTCCTAGGTCTTCTCGTTGTCTTCTCCTTAGTCTTCGTTATTAAAAACGTCTTTAGATAGGCTTTATATATGTTGTAGAATAATCCTGTGCTTCCAACTCTCAAAATCCAAGTAGAAACATAATTCTGAAAACCCGACCTGGCGTGGCCGCGCACTCTCCCAGTGTGGGCGCGCTGTCCTTCTGACAAACTGGCACGGTCGCACGCTATCAAAGCGCGGGAGTGCTGACATTCTGGAAAATCTTCTTCTTTCTATTTTCTTTGCTGATTCTTGATGGCATTCAACGAGAATTTATTCAAGACACTTTCCTAACACCAATTTAGCACCAAAACAATGTTAAACCTCCATATTCCTTCAGCTATTCCTGAAATGCAAACACACTACAAAACACATCAAAAACACAAACAACTCAAGTACAAACACTAATTCAAGCCTTTATAGGACGTTCTAAGTGGACATAAATGCCACTTAACAAAAGGATGCAGAGGTAGCCAAATGAGTGGTCAACTCAGATTGCTTTGCCTTTTTTGGTTTCTTGACCAGGGTGGACTCAATAGGTATTTGATCCTCACCACTCTCATTAATAACGGTTAGGGGTGCCTGTTTTCTCTTCTTTTTACTCATTTCACCCTTTTGAGAGGATGAAGTGGTTGGTTTCCTAGCTTCTAGTGGTAAAGAATGAAGGGTCTCAGTTTGGGAAGGCCCCTATTGGTGTTCCTGTATTTGTTCTTCCACAGGTACATGAGCCATAATTGTACTAATTATTACTGTAGACCTCATGTCAGGCATAAGGTAAGGGTAAGTCCTGAATCTTTCCAACATAAATGGAGTGATTCTATAACTTACAGGTGCCTAATTTTTAGTAATAAGTGAGCCAAATAGAACTTTGGACACTTGTTTATAGTTGCTTATTTTTGTCCTCTCTATACCATCAAGTAAATGAATGTCTTGCACTTTATAAGTTAAAGCAGACATTATAAATCTAGGAAGAAATATTTCCTTATCTCTTCATGTTAAGGGTATTGTGAGCCTGGTGCTGAGCTCCTCCATAATTAAAATGTCTACATTGAGGTGTCTATTGTGAGCCATGGAGAACACCGGCTTCTGAAAAACACTTGAAATATTTTCATACCATGTCTTCCTGTAGGTGAAGGCCCTCACAATTGAGTCAAACATGAAGGACGATTCCCTCCTCAAATGCTTCTTGTTCAAACTTTTCAAGTTGATCCTCCCACTGTAGTTGATGAAGTCCATGAACTCAGCTAGCTCTTCTTGAGTTGGGACCTCCACCAGGTTGTCAGTAGGAATTCCTAAAGCCACATTGACATCATTCTCAGAAAACTTCACCTATTGGCCTTGAATGGAGCAGTTAACCACCATTGATATAGCATTGTTCTCATGCACTCCTGTCCTCATCACAACTGTGTTCCAGAAATCACTGAGAACATCCAAATACAGAATTAAATTTGTAGTTAGAGCACCTGCAAAGTATGTTTCAGAAAGAAACTTCACAAATCTCTTGAAGTTATCAGGAGCTTGATTAGCATTTGTAAATGCAAGGTAGTTGGTGTCCTCCTTTTGGATAAAAGCTCTAACTGTGTTTGATTTCATTTTAAGTGTTTGAATTTGAATGAATAAGAAATTTGAGAGAGAAAGAGTTTGAAATGAGAGAAAACGGTTTGGATTTATGAAAATTAGGTCATTTAGAGATCTCGAAGGTGTAAAGAGGTGTATGTCGAGATGTTTGGGTATTTATAGTAAAAGATAAATGACTTGTCGAGAAGTAGAAATAGACGTTTGGGAATTGCTTATCGAAAAGTCACGTGAAGGAATAGATACATATCGATATGTCACTTTCCTGACTCTTATCGAGAACTAGATAGTGACTTATCGAGATGTCAAATAAATACCCAGTTTGTCCTAAAATAGACTGAATTTTCCAATTTTTGTTTGAATAAAATAAAATAAAATTAGAATGATTTTATATCAAAAGTATTTTACTGAAATAATTTATTGATTTAAATGTTAGGTCTGTAATACAACTGTAGGGGGGTGAATACAGTTTATGCAAATAATTTGATAAAGCTTAACAGAATCAACAGTTTTTATATTAATCAGATAAAAACTGTTACACAAGTACTCTCTCAAAGGATGAACAATTATCCTTGAGAGCTGTTAGGTTATATGAAAGATATAACAACTCGTGAACACATATAGTATAAACCTAATCTGTGTTTATATAGACATAGTTACACAATCAATAAGGAATCATATTCTATTACAATAAGGAAACCTAATACATATCCATGTATGATTGCTTCTGAAATAAATTCCTTCACCATCTTGAATTCTGAAATCCTTTTCCTTTTCGAATATCTACTGAAGTGACTAAATCCCGATGACATCAAATGTTGATCATCAAGTACTGATAGACAAGTACTGATGATGTCACCTTCAGTAAATACTGATATTAAGTCTTAATAATAAACTCTGATAGTTTATATCCTGATATCATCAATTATATCTAACAATCTCCCCCAACTTGTGCATTATATAATTATGTACAAGTTCTAATTGATGATGTCAGAAACTATCTAAATGCAGAAGTCAAATAAACATATACAATATTACAGACAGTGATTATCATACTTTAATCTTCATTCCTGAACTCTAACATAGTCTTCAGCTTCTTCAAGAAACTTGATTAAGAGATTTTAATTTTCTTCCATAACATCCAAGCACTATTACATCCTTTGATTGACATCCTTCATATCATCCGTGGATTCATCATTCTGATAGATAGCTGTCCTGAGATCATGTAGCTTTGAATTTCTAAGTGAAAGATCATCTAGTTCCAGAAATCCAAGTCTTTTTCTATTTGGATTGAAAGATATAACTTCTCTTCCCAGAGATTTACCTACTTTGGCTCCTCCAATGGGCATATCAACAGGATATTCTATTTCATCAATGTACTTTGGAATGTAGATTGATATGTATCTCATTCCTCTTTGTTTCAACTGTATTTGGTTCTTTAGAAATGTAGACCATCTAGTAGTTACAGAGTTAATTACCCTAAGAATAATAGCAACAAGTTCTAACTCCTGCCATGGTTTGTCTTTCATATGTTCTTGAGTCAACTTCAATCTTCTCCCCAACTCTAGAAAATAGATCATTTTTTCTCCAGCAAGATCAATAATAAATTGAACAGATATGATCTTCTGCAAGTCTTCAGGCATCACATTATCTCCAATTTCTATCAGATTTGTGATTGGTTTAACATCAGGATTTTCTTCTTCATTAACTTGAGCAAAGTTAGAGGTTAATTTGAGTTATCATCCCAGTCAGCTCCATAAATCTTTCTTCTTTATTTAGCATACTGGCTTCTTTTTTTCCAGCAATTTCATCAGTATCCAAAGATTGAGCAATTTTATAGATTGAATCTATCAGTATTTGTGATTTAGGTGCCTTAGATACTGATTTCCACTTAGCAGCAGCTTTAGCTTTAGGCTTTGGAGGCTTAGACTTCTCTCCAATCTTCTCCTTCTCCTTATGTCTCCTATCAGCAGTTAAGATATCTTGGGACCTTAGAGGTCTTTCATCATCTGCTTGACTTTCCTCCCTTATAACTACCCCTTTTATAGGTCTATTAGAAGGATCATCTTCATAAGGATCTTGAGAGATAACAGCAGCATCAGCATTTGCTATCTTTATAGAATTCTTGAACTCTTCCTCCATCTGCCTTAGCTGTTCTAGATCAACTCCTGGGTTCTCTTTCTCAAATACTCTTCTACTCACCTCAAAAGTCAAATGCTTGAATCTTTGGGTCCTTGTAGAATAGAGTTGTCTTTTTCCCTTTAAATTTCAAAGTCTATAAATACTAACTTGCCTCTGCACCAGCTTCTATCTCTAGAATGCCTTCGTCATCATCAGCAGTTGTGACTTTCAGAGTTTGTTGAGTTTTTGTAGTCACGAGCAGTTCCTTTGATTGTTGAACAATCCTCTCGCTTCTCCTATTTCCTCCACCTTGTCTAGATTGAGTTCTAGTGGCTTTTGATGATCCACTAGTCCCAATTAGATCTTCTCCCCTCCTTATCACAATCTCCTTCCTTCCTCCCTTATCTCCACCATCAGGATTTGTGTCACCGGCTCATTTCGAAGTCAGCTGTTTGCATTTAGATTGAGCAATCTTCTCCCCCTTTTTGGCATCATCACCAAACAGTAGAGAAAGAATCAGCTCCATTGAACACTACGCCATAAGTGGGCTACTGTAATGCAAGTGTTACAAGGAGCGTTACATTAGCTAATAAATTTGTGTCCTATTGTAACACTGTTTGATTAGTGTTACAATAGATATAAAGCTAGTGTTACAAAGAAATTTCGGTGTTGCACAACATGCAACACCAGCACTTGGTGTTACAATAGTTACTTTTTTAATTTTTAAAAATATTAAAATGAAAAAATATCATAAATTAGTATTAAAATTATATATAGTGAATGAAAAATGTAATATATTAATATAATAAAATTTATAAAAATAAATTACACATAAATGTAAAAGATTCTTTATTTGTTTTTATTTAATATATAATATTTAATAATTAAAATTAGAAAGTAAAATATAAAAAATAAAAAAATGAAACATGAATTGGTAAATGAATTATTGGCGGCCATCTTTCCCCCCAAAATGAATTATTATACTCACAAAGCTCACCTCAGACAAACATACTCTCTAATCCAACTCTTCCATCTCTCTTTCCACCGACCACCGCACTCCGCCTCTCTGCAACCTCACCGCACCATCTCTACAACCTTGTCGTATGTTTAATGGCTCAATTAATTAATTAGTTGGGCTTGTTTTTCAAATAAGGGCTTTGATTTTGAGTTTAAATTAGGGGTTTCTTCAATTTTGAGTTCAATTAGGGCTTTTATTTACTTAAACTTCAACTAATCGCTCTTTATTTTTATTTGCAAGGTTTTTTCAGATCTTTGATTTTTCAGTGTGATTGTGGAAGCATTGAAGGTGGATAGTCTCCAGAAGCCTTGTTCGTCGTTGAAACCCATCCTCCGTTGAGTGGTATTAATTCTTGTTATACTGCTTTCAAACCATCTATTTCTATTCAAAATGAAAGGAAGGAGACATGTTTTTCTCTTTTTTATTAAAGAAATTTAAATCAAATGGAGGGTGAGGAGAAGAGGGATTATTATGAGTTTGGAGTTGTCGGTGTTACGGATAGAGTGGTGGATTTTATTAGAGATGTTGTCCCGAGACGGTTAGATTTTCCTTTGCCTGATATTGATGACGAGGAAGGTGATTTATGTAATATTGGTTTGTGTTTTCTTTGTTTTACTACGTTAAATGAATGTTTACTACGGTTGATTAAGTTGATTAGATTGAGTGATCGAGTTTATTCAAGATTTTGCTTACTCTTTTAAGTCAAAGGAAATGATTAGTTAAGTTAATTTGAGTTGTGTTAATTGCATTTTTGTAGAATTTGAGGTTAAAAATTATGGTCTTGCTGTGTTACATTTTGATATCATAATATGAGAATTCAATTTATATGATACAACTATTGTATAGAAAAATGCACACCCTATACATTTGAGTTGGTATATATTGTTCTAATTTAATTTATAAAATTAAAAGCTTTTAAATGTGAGTCCTTTTTGTAGTCGTAATCTGATAAATTTCATCCAGTTTTTGCTTGTTGTAGTGATTGGCAATGCTAGTAAATAGTAGCAGTTGTATTAGCTTGTAGGTATCGGAAGCTAGTTGCTCATGATTTCGCAGCGGAGGCCTCTACAACTTCCATGGTATTGGACTTGCTCAAATCTAAAGGGCAGGACTATGTTCTCCTTGCTCAAAGCAGAGAGTTTTTAAGGTACATTGTAGTTTATGTGTTTGCTAAGAAGTATGGTAATATATTTTTTAAAGTTCTTTCCAGTTGTTATGTTCTGAAATGATTTGATTCTCTGTTTGGTCCTACATATTCTAATTACGATGTCAAATATCATTCTCTTTTGATTTAATATTATATACATTATACATCATTTATAGTCATATTTGCTCATATATCATGATCAGATTTTGAGTACTCTTGTACTCTTGTTGCGAGTGGAAAAAATCTGGTATTGATTTGATAAATGAGTGAAAATCACCTCTGAGTTAAAAATATGTCCTTAACTAATAGATGAAAAATTGATTTGACCATTGCATTGTGCAGGTTCATTCGATTTCACTATATGTATATATTAAAAATACACAACAACGACCTTAACTAATATAGTTATAAGCAGATAATTGAATAACGTACATAAAAAGAAAAGAGAGAGCAGATATGTCTGATTATATAGGCTTGCCCAGAAGCAGGATATGGGGATTGTCCATCCTGCTACTCTGCTCAAAGGTCATCAAATCAATCTTCATGCTCTCTATCTCATATTGGTAATCTAGTGAAACTGATAATATCGACTCTTTAAGGCTCTCAATACGTAAATTTGACTGCTGGAGCTATATCTCTTTGTTTTGTAATTTCTGATTCAAGAACAATACGTCTGAGTTGGACTTCTCTAACCCTTCTGTCATGTGGCGACCCATTTCGTCCAAGTTTTCCAGGTCTGCAAGTTTAACTCTAGGATGTGTACCTGATCACCAAGACAGTGAACTTATGTGTTCCTAGAGTTTAATTGATCCTGCAGGTAATCTATTAAGACATTGTAACTGTGTTAAGCACGAGAACCAATTATATACATTGTCAAGTAAATAAAAAAGGGAAGACACACTTAATATTACTAACTCCATCCCATTTTGTTATGTTTGGAAGAGGCTTTGTTATAGCCTATAATATAAACCTAATATCATAGTGCATCATACTTTTAATGTATTAATATATCAGAACTTTTATTTACAACATTTAAAGATAATTCGGTTTTAAATGTGGTCATTAATGTGTTTTATATAAATGTTCCATGCCTATAGCTGTATATGTACTTTTTTAGTTTTACTGAGTAATTTTGTTTTAGCAGATTTTGACATGTTTGGTGCTCAGCAAAAGCATGCACTAGCTGTTGAGCGACTTGTGCCAAGACTGAAATCTCCTAGAATGGAAATTTGTCCAGGTTATATGTGTGAGACTTGCTTTTGGAAGATATACTTTGTAAGTCGGTTTTGCATAATGTTGAATTAGTTCTTTTTGTTTTCAAGTGTCTTCCATCTGATAAGCTGTAGTTTGGAAACAACATATCAGTGCCTCATTATCTACTTAGCTTAAATATTAATAGTTAATACTAGAATAATTGAATATCTGAATCTGGCATCCTTGTTTGGTTACCTGTAACTTACAGGGTGTAGTTCTTGATTGGCATTGAAATAGGATATGGACAAACAGGCAGTCCGCGGCAAGGTCCAAAGAGGGGAAAACTATTGTAGTTGACTTAAACTATTATCAGGACCATTTTTTTAAAAACAAAAATAAGATAGAGTACTCTTTTTTCCTTTTTCTTTTTTTAATTATTAAATATCAATACCAATAATTAAAGCTACCTCTCATAAAAAGGAACACAGCTGAGAGAAACTATTTGACATCTGCTTGAAGAAACCAGGGGCTCTTAAGTTAAAAGCTCCATTACATGTGCTTAACAGAAAGAAAAGGAATGTATCCTTCAAGGTGCGTTACTCTTCTTGTTATAATTTCTATCTCACATTCGTTTATTTGTTCAGTGCATTAGATAATTATGAACCTTTTCAGGGGTGCTATAGGGGCTGTTTGGCAACAGAGACAGCTGTTTGTTGCTACACCAACTACGATAGAGTAAGTAGTACTTTAAAAAGATCTTACTCATATATTACAATATATACTTGTATGAGCAGAGTAGAGCTGAAAGTCTGATACTTGTATGAGCCAAACTTTAGCAAATGAAAGTTTGACTTGTGCCGTATTGTGAAGTGTGTACTGCTCGACTATGAGATACCATTGTTCACTAATTTGGCTTCTTTTATACTGTTGAGATGAAAAAAAGAATGTCCTACACATGTTTTAATTTAGAGATTAATTAGAAGTTCCTCTTTTTGAGCAGGTTTTCTAGAGCAAACCAAGCAGAACCAGAAGCACTGTTGTAATAAATGTTGAAAGCAAGAGAGAGAATGGATTTGGAAGAAGCCTTGGACAGAAGCGACATAAAAAAAAACTTGGATGGAAGATATTTGTATAGGTGGAAAGGAAGTCAAATGTAGCAAAAAAATATAGACGTAGCAAGGCTTTTCTTTTTCTTCTTATTTTCTTTAAATCATAGAAAACTTACGTAAAACATCTGAATATGTAATTTTACTTGCTACATTGTTCTTAGTTATATTCAAGTAATTTTACTTGCTTTTCTTATAAATATATAAAATTGCAATGAAATCGAAAGCTAGGCCATTGAGAATAAGATTTAAAAATAATAATAATATATAAAATTAATATACCCCATTAGTCGTGGGCCCCACTTATGCAATCTTGATCAAGATATTGTATCACTCATTTTGTGTTCCATTTGGGCCTGTTAGTGTTACAGCAGGTTCCTATTGTAACGTTTTCCCCTCTGTTACAATAGATCAGTGAAGTGTTACATTAGGGTGTCTATTGTAATGCTCGTATACGTAACGCCCCCTGGTGTTACAATAGACCTATTGTAACGCTTTTGGGGCCTATTATAACACCATTTAGGCATTACAATAGCCCACTTATGGCATAGTGGAATTTTGAACCTCATCAAGTTGTCCAGACATTTGCTATTGTTTAGCTTCCAATCAAGCCTGATTGGCTTCAATCTAAGTCTGTAATTTGTCCAATCTGTTTTTGTATCTCTTGATAAGTAGTCAGCTTTGTGGCCAGGAAAGATTCTTTGATTTGATTGATTTGAGAAGTTGTGGATTCCTGAGCAGAATGCAGAGATCTTACCAATAGAGTAGATGCTTTCAGATGATTAAGCATATCAGGATTCTAAATGGTCTTCTCAACTGTATCCAGATGATTGACAACATAATTCTTTGAAATAGGATAGTCAATATCCTTCCATTTCTTATTCCAGACATTATCAAAGAAATCTTGTTTCTTCTTAACATCTAACTCTTTCAGCTTTTGTTGCCTCACATGTTTAGGCATATCTTCAGGAAAGAATAGATCATCCTCAGGGTCTATAATGTCATTCAGATTAGAAGTATTGACATCTTCACCATCATTATATTTTGTCTCATGGACACATCCTTCATCAATAACTAGATTTTGAACTATCTACTAAACTTCATCTCCAGCTTCAGCATTTAAGATAGAATCATAAATTGGGGTTGTATGAGAACCAGCTACCTTAGAAACTTCCATAGCACCAGCATTAAACTCCACATCTTTAAGAATTGTAGAAAAATGATTCGGACCTTCAGTATTTACCTCCGGAACCTCGGTACCTCTGGAGTTCTGTGGTGATCCTGTAGTGAAAAGATCTTCATGAATGGACTGTTGTAATACTACATCTTCAGCAACAACAGGGAGAGTAGCAAGTGATGGAATGATAGAGTGAGGGGGCTGCAGAAAAGTATCAGTACTTAAACCTGCAGGGAGATTATCATTACTTGGTACATCAGAGTTTAACTAAGGGTCTATAGACTGTTGTTCAGCAGCTATTTCTTTTGTACTCTGTGCACCTGCAAAATATCACAAGTAACACTTAATCTTTATATTCTTTTAAAGTAGTCTCACTACTCCTCACACCACACAGCTCATAAATTTTAATAGTTAGAGTTTCCTCACAAGGATTACTAAATCCTGACTCTCATCTGCCTCTCTTTTTGCCACGAAGGATCCTGCCTCTCTTAAATTCTATTTTTCTTTAAATCTTTTCACACAACTCACAGAAAAGGCTCAGATAAATATGCAATCCTACAGAAATAAGAGGTGGCTATAGAAAGGTGATACATGGTCATACAACTAGAAGAATTCCTTAAATAAGGTCTAGATATAATCATACCAAGAGGATTTATAACTTGAAAAATAAATGCTGATAAGACAAAATCAGTATTTAAACTAAATGCTGATAAAGTTGAATCAATATTTATACCTTGTGATTATGAAGATTCAGCTTCTTTGAAGACATCCAATGGAGGGACTGATAAAATATCAATACTTAGAGGGGATGGATGGATTCTTCTTTCAGCATCTATCATCATAGTTATTGCAGTAGGAGTTGAGCCTTCATTGCAAGTTTGATGCAATGGTTCTTGTGTGACAGGAGAATCAGGAGTTGCTGGATGACTTTGACACCCAGGTTCTTGGGTACTCTTATCCATATTTGTTGTGTTTGACTCCTGTGCAGGCTCTTCTGGAAAAGCAGTTGGATCTATTTGTCTACAACAGTCCTTGACCTAAGACACTTCTGTATGGATCTTGGCAGTGATAGCTTTATGTCATTCTTCAGTTAGATATTGGATAAGAGGCTCAACATCTTCAATGTCTGCTCATTCCTTTGAAGTGCAGGTTCTTGTGTGAATGGATCAGGATTTGTAGATGATGTATCCCTGTGAGATACAGGTTTTTGTGTGCTTGATCCAGGGAAAAATCATTTCCCTGGTAATCTCTTGACAGTCTCCTGAACTTGCTCATGGGAAATTTCTCTTGCTCTCTTGCACTCTTGCTTCACAGGAGAATCAGACATATTCACAGGTGCATCAGGATTTGATTGAAAATAAGGATTTGGTGTAAATGCCCCCTGTGTCTCCTCAGCAATTTCCTTCTCGATTTTAAGCAGATTCTGAGCATAGTAGACTTTGGTCAGCTTCTTTTTCTTTGACCTTGGGCTTGTACCAGCATCAGTATTTCTGGCACTTACAACAGCATTAGTAGTTGTGCCATCCTCAGTTGGTAGAACAACTGGTCTTTGAGAAAAATCAGATGTTAGGTTTGGAAATTTGGAAGATAAGGTAGAATTATCCTCTTCATCATCAGACTCTAATCCTGCAAGCACAAGTTTGTTTGGTCCCAATTTGTTTGTAGAAGGGGGGTTGAATGCAAACAATACCGTTTAGTCGAATAAAATGCGGAATAAAATAGTGAAACAAAATTCAAGTTAAATAAAACTTTTATTAAACTTGAAAGGTGTTACAACTACGGTATCGGTTACAAGGGATTAATCTCAAATCAATTATTACAAATCTAGAATAAATTCGACATGAATTTTTTTCTATTTTTGTAATTAAAAGATCAAATGCTAAATGCGATTTGAGATTAAGTTCTAGGGATTTTAATCCGCTAGATTGATACACAAGAACAAGATAAGTATTTCTAGTTGATTGGATTTAACTTTACAATCTAGAAATTGATCTTGAAGTTGCAGATGAGATGAAATATTTTTCTGCTCCTTTTTCTTTTGTTCTTGAGTTTGTGTTCTGTTTTTTTCGATGGTGAAAAAATAGACTTCTGCTCCTTTTTATCAAACAGCCGAATGTAAACATGTACTGGCATGACAATCTCTTTGGCCAGCAAGACTTTCGGTATGACAAAATTTACAACTAGCAAGACAATTAAAATGAGCTAGCAAGACTTTCGGTATGACTATTGATTGTCATACCGATTGTCATATTAGTTCAAATAAATTGTCTTGCTGAATTAATAACAGATTTTAATCTAAACAGAAATTCTAATAAGACAATTAAATGTATTGGCATGACTTTCGGTATGACTATCAATTGTCATACCGATTGTCATACTAGTTCAAATGAATTGTCTTGCTGAATTTAAGCAGATTTTAAACCAATTAAAATCTTGTAAATCCTTAATATTAATTCTAAATTAATTAATCAATTTAATTCAATTAATCAATAAATTAATCTTTGCAGATATAATTTATTTTCTTAATTAAATTATATGACTTAATTAATTAATAGAGAATTAATACTAACCCTGAGCAGCATCCATTCTTCTGACAATCTTCTGAAAGTCACTGAGACTTATGAATCAATTCCGCCACTTCAATGCTGACACTCGATGTACTGTCTGGTTCATGAGTGACTAACTTCCGTGACGTTTCTTCATGTCTTGACTTTGATATTCTGATTGAATCCTTGTAATAAATGATACCCTGACGAGATCTCTGTCACTTGATTAAATCCACGATCTTGATTTATATCACTGAGGCATGATCAAATTCTTGAACTTCTTCCAGTGAATCTTCAAGTCTGCAGATGAACAATGTTTCTTTATTCTTTGACAGATGTTACTTTGTGAGATCTCTCTGATGATAGATCCACTATTTACTTATTACATTCTTATTTGAGTTGAGTTAAATACTCGAATAAACGAGTAGGCTATGACATATGCCTTTCAATCTCCCCCTATTTGCTTGTTAGACAATAACAACAAATACCTAGAGGATAACTCAACTAACAAATAAGAAAAAGATATAAACAGTAATGTAAAGTAAATAGCAGAAAAGTTCTGGATTATATTTAACATTTTCCAGATTCCAAATGAAATTTACAAGTGAATACAGGATAGATGTTCCTCTAGCCTGAACATATAACTACATTAGACTATCTTGATTCATAAAGCTCTAATCATATTACATTGAGGTTTGAGCTAATTGACTTCAGTTGTCTTCTCTTCCGACTTCACCTTCTTCTAAATCTTGAAGCAATTCCTTGTCAAAGACACGATCCTTTTCTGAAGTGAAGCTTGCTGGTCTGACTGGTTGAACTCCAACTGACTTCAGCTTATTCTTGAGTTGATTCTACCTTTTAACATTCTTTTCACAATAAGCTTGAATCAAGTCAGCAGCTTGAGTCTTCAACATGGATGAATATCCAGCAGTTCTCAAATGATGTTCCATCCAGACCAGATGCTTAGCTGAGTAGTCTTTAAGAGATTGTACATCTAGCTGACAGATTTGAAGACAATCAGACTTAAAGAATCTCACCTGATGAGGATTGTTGACCACTTGAGGACTAGCCCTGCTGGCAAACTCTTTAAGCCTTTCTCGAAGAACTTCATTCAATTCTGAGCTTCTTTTGACTTTGTTTAAAAGAACCCAAATCTCTGACAAAGAACGATTCTCAAATAGATGAAGTGACACCTTGAATGATCCTTCACTCTGACAATATACAAAAATGCTCATCTCATTTAGGGATCTATCAAAAGCAGCTGTGATCATTGAGACTTCAGTCTTGATAGCATTCATGTACATGTCATTGTTAGGATTTGAGATTTCCAGCTTGTCAAGAAGATGTAAGAACTGCCTATCATTGTTAGTGCTCAACTGAGGCATATCAAGTACTCTCCTAGCTTCATCCCATTTTTCACCAATCTTTAGTCTGACATCTCTTCTCCTTTCTTGAGCCTTAATGTCATGAAGACGTTGCTTTTGAAGAGTTTCTGTTCTTTGAATGTCTTTTCTCATGTCAATGATCTGAGAGACCTTCTTGAGTTCAGCTTCTTTTCTTTTCATCTCTGACTGCTCCTTCTGAAATTCTTTCTCAAACATAGGATCCACTTGAGCTTCTTCTTCCCATTCTCCAAAATCACTTTCCTCTTCAGCTTCAAATAACCCATCTTTATCTTCCTGAACTGGTTCAGTGGGAATGTCAAAAATATCAAAGTCATCCTGTTCTCCACTGTAGTAGACATCATCAGCCTTTCCTTTGTTTCCAGCAGAGGTATCTTTTTCTTTCCCTTTGGCACTACTCCCTTTCTTCTCCCCCTTAGTTGAGGGATCCTCTACTGACTTTCCTTTGGAACCTCCATCACCTCCAGAGCCTGATCCTCCACCAGACGGTCCTTCAAAATAAGTTCTTTGTTCTTCATTAGGGCAATGAGAATTCTTGATCATGAAATATAGGTGCTTCATCCCTTCATTGAGATGTTCCATGCCCGTCTCTATCTTTAGAAATCTTGAGGAGTCCAGTGAATGATTCATCTCAACGAGGTCTTCAAGAGAAGTCATTCTGGTGTGTAGAGAGCAGAAGTTGGATATGTCATCAGCTGATAAAGTTAGAGTGTCCTGAATAGAATTGAGCTTTGGTATTACAGTGGTCTTTAGATCTGAGATTTCATTCCTTATGATTGCAAGCTGATTGTTGACAGAGGTGGAAGAAGAAGACCGTTCAACCACTTGTGCTTTGAATGCTTGAGCTTCAGCTTGGCTTTTAGCAAGTTCTTCTTTTAGGGCAGCAATATGAGCTAACAGTTTTACAGTATCAGTGTCTGTGTGTGCTCTCACCTGAATTTCACTCGTGTTTGGTTCACTCACCTCACGTGCATGTGTTTCTCTCAATATAATTGCTCGTGAGGAGTCTTCCTGTTGCTGTTCTTCTGTACCTGCATTAAAAATCACCCTAGCCTCTTCAAGAGAGGTCAGTGGTGGTGCAATGGGAATTCGCGAGTCCCGATCCTCAGTCAATACTATCAAATCTTTTGGAATAGATGTCTGAATTGCTTCAGGGATAGATTGACCGAGTTGCCCTCCACTTTCTCCAGATAAATCTGCGAGTGGAGAATCCCATAAGGGAGCCAGAGGTGTTGGATCTGGGAGGGGAGAAAATGACTCTATTAAAGATGGCGGAGAGTCAGATTTTCCCTCTGAAGCATGTGACTGCTCTTCTGCCGTAACTATGGAAGGCACTGTAACCGACTCTACGTGCACTCCTCGCTGTGTGTCCTGAGTATGATCTGGGGAAGTGTATGGTTCCATTGTGAGTAATGGAATTGTGCTTAACTCAGTACAAGATGCCATGGCCCTATGGCGAATTTCAATAGATGCATCCTGTTGAGAGAATGCCTCTAGTAACTGTTCATTGGCCATTTCAAAGTCCATGTCCTGTTGGGAGGACAAGGATGGGCTTTCAGATGCCTCAGAATATGTTCTTCTTTTCTTAGGAGGAGGCAGAGCTGAGGGTTCACTCATATTTAACAATGTACTACTTCCTAGTAATCTTCTGGGTAACATTTTAGACAGTGGGGGAGAGGTTGAGATAGAATGTGACTCTGTGTTTGGCTCTATGACCTGGGATTGAAGCTGTGGTTCTACAACTTCATGGCCAGCCCTATCAACCACTGGGGGTCTTTCAACAGAAGTAGGAAGGGAGTGAGAGTGAGGAATTACTACCTGTAATGGAAGAGCATCTGATGTTTGAGGAGCCTGGGTGGCTTGAACCACTGGAGGTTGAGGTTGCTGTTCATGGCCGGGAAGATTGAAAATAGGTAAAGGAATATAAGTGGCCATGAAAGCATATACAAGTACTGGAACTTGCATGAATTTGAAGGTTGTGTCTTGGCGAGTGTAAATCTTTTTGCTAACTGGAGGGGGTTCGGTTACTGCAGAGTTAGCAAAAAGGGCTTTGTGTTCAGGTGTGAGAAGATGATCTGCTATAAGCATGAGAAAACGAGCATAGTAACATGATACCCTAAGATTTGTAGAATGATCATGTAAAGCAGAAGTTAGACGTCTCAAGAGAATGGGAAAAAGTAGTTTGCCAAAATTGATCCTTTGATTGAAAACAACCGCCAGACCAATATACTGCAGAGTGGAAGTGATGTTATGAAAATTGGATTTTGTGCAGTTGGCAAACACTTTGGAAAGTGTATCGAAGAAAATATCCCATTCAGACACCAAATTTGATTTAGAAAGTTTGGTTAAATTGATCACCCCCTGATAGTGAATAGCATTGAAAAAATTTGTGATATCATTTTCAGAGGGTAAATTACAGAAATTGTCTAGTGGAAAATTTAACGCACGATTGACGACTGTTTCATCAACTACATACTGTGTGTTTGCGACGGTGAATGAAAAAGATTTTGAATCATCGGCCACAGTAGAGGTTGTGCAAATCAGTCTAAGTAGATCGACGTTTAAAATCACATTTGATTTAATAGCAGAGCTAACAATCGAATGGTCATTTAAAAATCTAATCCATGGCTTAAATTTTTCAACATCACATTTTTCCGGATTAAAATAACCAACCTGATTATGCGCGACAATTTGGAAATTGAGAGCCATTTAAAATAATAATAAGACACACGCTTTTCAGAATTTTAAGAATAATATTAAGAAAATTCGAATTAATTAAATTAATTTAATAATTCGAATTAAATTAATTATAATCGAAAAATTTAGACAGAAATGTATCTCGTTAAAATTCTTAACTCACAAACGCAGTTTTGAAAAACCAAAAGACACAAATCAGAAATTAAAATAAAAATAAAAAGTTCAAAATCAACAAACACAAATTGAATTTGAAGGGGCAAACTGATATATATAAAAAAAAATTTGAAAATTTTGACAGCACTCCTGTATGTATATATATATATAAGTATATATCACAGGAGTGAAGATTCAGTTTGCTGAGTAAAAACTCGAGCAAGGAAGGAAGCAGTTCGAAGAGAGAGAAGAGAGAGACTGAAGACAAAAACTGTTCGAATTTTTGAGAAGAAATGAACTGTTGAAAATGGTTTAAAACAAAACAAACAAACTCCTTTATATGACAGCTGGTATGACAATCCTGGATTGTCATACCGATTGTCATACCAGGCAAAAGAAGGAAAAGAAAAAATCAACAGAAATAAAGGAAATAACAAAATAAACACTGAGTATATATAACTGGTATGACAATCTGATAGTCATACCGATTGTCATACCAGTATAAAATAAAAGAAAATATATTTATATTGTTTATAACTGGCAAGACAATTAATAGTCATACCGATTGTCTTGCCAGTATAAACTATACTGAAAAACACTAATATGACAATTATATAGCGAAATGACTTTCAGCAAGACAATTTCAATTGTCTTGCCGATTGTCATTTTAGTAGAAATACAATCAAATATGTACAGACTCTATAAATGTACTGAAATTATATTACAAAATGGTAAAACTGAAATACAGACCTATAATATTTACAGAAACAAAGACAATATATCAGAATTTATTATTTTTTATTCCAAAAATAGATTTCTATTGAATTTTAGCAAATAAAATTCATAGTAAAATATTTTTAGAGGAAATAAAATATTCTGAGATATTTTAAATTAACAAGTAGGGAAAATAAAAATAGATAAGATAATATATATTACATAGAAATAAGCAAGAAATATGATAAAATGATAAAATAAATTTGTAAATGAATTTTTCATTTATGAAAAATTCATTTGTAAATTCATTCAAGAACAGATCACAGATATTAACTAAATTAATCACTAAAACTATTCAACATGCCCAATTTACCAACTAATCTGGTAAATGTGGATTCGTCAAGTGGTTTAGTGAAAATATCTGCTATTTGTTCTTCTGTTGGAACAAAAAATAGTTCAACAGTACCATTCATGACGTGCTCTCTAATAAAATGATACCTGATGTCAATGTGCTTTGTCCTCGAGTGCTGCACAGGGTTGTTGGTGATGGCTATTGCACTTGTATTGTCACATAAAATAGGAATCTTGTTCAATACAGAGCCATAGTCTCGTAGTTGGTTCCTAATCCACAAGATCTGAGCACAGCAGCTTCCAGCAGCAATATATTCAGCCTCGGCCGTTGAGTTGGAAACTGTTTGCTGTTTCTTGCTGTACCATGAGACTAGCCTGCTTCCTAGGAATTGACAACTTCCTGAGGTGCTTTTCCTATCAACAACACTTCCTGCGTAATCTGAATCTGTATATCCAACAAGGTTAAAACCAGATTCTTTAGGGTACCAAATACCTAGATTTGGTGTTCCCTTAAGATATCTTAAGATTCGTTTAACAGCAACGAGATGAATATCTCTAGGATCCGCTTGGAACCTTGCACATAAACATGTAGCATACATAATATCTGGTCTACTTGCAGTAAGATAGAGTAACGAGCCAATCATACCTCTGTAGCTTGTGACATCTACCTTAATGGATTTTTCACATGGTCCAAGCTTGACAGCTGTAGTTGATGAAGTCCTTGCTGATGCAGAATCCTCTAGATTGTACTTTTTGAGGAGTTCCTTGAGATACTTGGATTGACAAATAAATGTTCCATCTAACCTTTGATTTACTTGTAATCCAAGAAAGAACTTCAGCTCTCCCATCATGCTCATTTCAAACTTGCTGTGCATTAACTTAGCAAATCTCTTACAGAGATTATCATTAGTAGACCCAAATATTATATCATCCACATAGACTTGGACTAATATAGTATCCTTCTTATGTGTTTTAGAAAAGAGAGTTTTGTCTATGACACCTCTAATAAAGCTATTTTCAATAAGAAATTCAGAGAGAGTGTCATACCATTTTCTTGGAGACTGTTTTAGCCCATAGATAGCCTTGAAAAGAAAGAAGACAAAATCCAAATGATCTGGATCTTCAAAACCAGGAGGTTGCTCTATATATACCTCTTCATCCAGCTTTCCATTCAGAAAGGCGCTCTTGACATCCATTTGATAAACTTTAAAGTTTGAAAATGCCGCGAATGCCAGAAATATCCTGATGGCCTCAAGTCTAGCCACTGGAGCATAGGTTTCATCATAATCAATGCCTTCAGCTTGAGAATACCCTTTAGCTACCAGTCTTGCCTTGTTTCTTGTAACCACACCATCTTCATCTAGTTTATTCCTGAATACCCACCTAGTACCAACAGCTTTCTTGTGTACAGGCCTAGGTACCAGTTTCCAGACTTGTTGACTTTCAAACTGATTGAGTTCATCTTGCATAGCAATCACCCAATCTGGATCAGTCAGTGCTTCTTCAATTTTCTTAGGTTCCATCTCAGAAAGAAATCCTGAGAACAGACACTCATTTTGAGTAGCACGTCTAGTTCTGACTCCAACATCTGGATCACCAATAATCAACTCAAAAGGGTGAGCTTTATTCCAGACAGTCTGTCTTGGAAGATTTGATCTTGATGATTCGCCTTGAAATTCATTGTGATGTTGTGTCCTACTAGATGATCCTTCAGCATCTCCCCCTGAGTTGTTGCCATGTTGACTTGAAGATTCTCCGTCAGTAGCAGTGGTATCTCCATTGTTGCCAAAGTTTCCATCACTATTACCTTGAGTATCATCAGGATTAACAGGTTCTTCACCAGCAACAACCTCAGGTACTTGACCATGTTCTGATTCTGAATCTGACGTATCATCAAACTTCAGTTTCTCAGAAGGATCTTCAGTTTGGATACTAGGGAGTTTAGTGTCATCAAATGTAACATTGACACTTTCAGTTACTTTGTGTTGATCAATGATATACACTCTATATGATCTTCTTCCATATCCAACAAAAATACCCTCATATGCCTTTGCCTCGAACTTACCACGACGATCATCTCCATCCTTGAGCACGAAACATCTGGCACCAAATACATGAAAGTATTTGATAGAAGGTTTCTGTTCATTCAAAATCTCATAAGGAGTTTTAATGAAGTCTTTGTTGATTAGAGTTCGATTCTGAGTATAACATGCAGTATTGACAGCTTCAGCCCAAAAGTACATTGAAAGACCTGATTCACTTAACATCGTTCTTGCAGCTTCAATCAATGTACGATTCTTCCTTTCTACCACTCCATTTTGCTGAGGGGTTCTAGGAGCTGAAAATTGTCTGGTAATCCCTTTGTCTGTACAGAATCCATTGAGAAGTGCATTCTTGAATTCTGTCCCATTATCTGACCTTATTGCTCTAACAGGGACGTTAGAATCTAACTCAATCATCTTGATATGATCAATCACAACTTGTGGTGTTTCATCCTTAGAGTGAAGAAATAAAACCCACGTATACTTGGAATAGTCATCAACTATCACAAGACAGTAACACTTCTTTGACATAGAAAGGATATTAACTGGACCAAATAAATCCATGTGCAATAATTGCAGAACACCAGTTATGGAAGATGTGTCAGTGCCTTTGTGACTTGCTTTCTTTGACTTTCCTTTCTGGCAAGCCTCACATAGTCCTTCTGGAGAGAATTCCAGCTGAGGCAGACCTCTTACCAATTCTCTTTTGACAAGAGAATTCATTGTTTTGAAATTGAGATGAGAAAGTCTCTTGTGCCATAGCCAACTCTCATCTGACGATGCCTTTGCATAGAAACAATTGACTTCAAGATTGCTTCCAGAGTTCATATCAGCTACGAACAGATTTCCTTTCCGGATTCCCATTAAGGAGGGTTTTTCACTTTTCTTGTGCAGAATCTGACACTTCAGCTTGTCGAATAAAACATTGTAGCCGTTGTCACAGAACTGACTAATGCTAAGCAGATTGTGTTCAAGTCCTTGCACAACATATACATTTTCAATGATAACATTTCCAGCTAGCAAACAGCCATATCCCTCCGTTAAACCTTTGCTGTTATCTCCAAAGGTAACCACTGGGCCAGCTTTCTCAACCACATTTGATAGCAGGGCTCTATCTCCGGTCATATGTCTTGACGATCCGCTGTCAAGAATCCACACTACCGGTTGTACCTGTTTAATGCCCTCTTTTCTTGACGATGAGGTGCTTGCATTACTAGCCATGAGAGCAAGATTCCCAACTTCTTCATCTTCACTGTCAGTATCATCCCAGCTTCTTCCCTTTGCCAGGTACGCCCTTTCAGATTTACTCTTCTGATTAGAATCGTAAGAGTTCTTCCTAGCTTATTTTGGCTTCCTGCATTCTGTGGCAAAGTGTCCCAACTCATTACAGTTGAAGCATCGAATGGTGCTTCGATCAACCATCCCTGTTTTATACCCACCACTGCTGGTGTTAGAGGATGAAGATCCACCTTTCTGGAATCTGTTGTAGTTGGACTTGTACTTGAACTTGGGATTCCTTTTGAATCTGACATTTAAGAATCTCTTGACAATCAGGGCCATTGACTCATCCTCCAATTGCTCCAGTTCTTCCAAGGAATAATAATCATCTCCTGATTGATTTGTAGTAGGAGAATCAAATTCTGCTACTATCACATTATCTTCAACCTTGGAAGACTGTACCATTCTTTCTGACTGTTGAGATTGTTGTTGATATTGTGGTTGTTATTGTTGTTCATCAGCTACTAGAGCAGTAGACGTGCTGACCACTCTTCCTTTCCCGTAAACTTCCTTTTGCTGAATCTGCTCCAACTCATAAGTCTTTAACACACCATAGAGCCTTTCCAAAGAAATCTCACTCAGATCTCTTGCTTCTCTTATGGCAGTGATTCTATGTTCGAGATGAGTTGGCAGTGTTAAAAGGAACTTTTTGTTGACCTCCCTGATGGAATAGTATTTACCATTAATGTTCAGGTTGTTGATCAATGCATTGTACCTCTCAAACACTTCAGTGATTCCTTCTCCTGGATTGGATTTAAAGTATTCATACTCAGAGGTTAGGATTTCTAGTTTGTTCTCCCTAACTTCCTCTGTGCCTTCATTAATAATCTCAATAGTTTCCCAGATATGTTTGGAATCTTTACAATTCATCACATGTCTATTCATCAGGGGATTAAGGGAATCTACTAAGATTAATTGAAGGCTAGCATCCAGGGAAGCTTCTTCTATTTCAGCAGGAGAGAAGTCCTCAGGATCCTTCACATAAGTTCTCGCTTTGGTGATCACCACATCATTTTCTATTACCTCTGGTTCCATAACCATAGGAATTTTTGGACCCTTCTTCAACACTTGCAAATATTTGGGATTAGCAACCTATAAAAACAGTAGCATCTTGTTCTTCCACATAACATAATTTTCTTTATCGAAAAGTGGAATTTTAACGGTTCCAACTTTTTGTGTAGTCATTATGAATTTTTTGAGTGAATAAAAAATTCAAGAAGTGAAAGAAACACAAAAGTCTAGGATCTAGATTTGTACGTTAATCAGAAGGCTCTGATACCAATTGTTAGGTCCCAATTTGTTTGTAGAAGGGGGGGTTGAATGCAAACATTACCGTTTAGTCGAATAAAATGCGGAATAAAATAGTGAAACAAAATTCAAGTTAAATAAAACTTTTATTAAACTTGAAAGGTGTTACAACTACGGTATCGGTTACAAGGGATTAATCTCAAATCAATTATTACAAATCTAGAATAAATTCGACATGAATTTTTTTCTATTTTTGTAATTAAAAGATCAAATGCTAAATGCGATTTGAGATTAAGTTCTAGGGATTTTAATCCGCTAGATTGATACACAAGAACAAGATAAGTATTTCTAGTTGATTGGATTTAACTTTACAATCTAGAAATTGATCTTGAAGTTGCAGATGAGATGAAATATTTTTCTGCTCCTTTTTCTTTTGTTCTTGAGTTTGTGTTCTGTTTTTTCGATGGTGAAAAAATAGACTTCTGCTCCTTTTTATCAAACAGCCGAATGTAAACATGTACTGGCATGACAATCTCTTTGGCCAGCAAGACTTTCGGTATGACAAAATTTACAACTAGCAAGACAATTAAAATGAGCTAGCAAGACTTTCGGTATGACTATTGATTGTCATACCGATTGTCATATTAGTTCAAATAAATTGTCTTGCTGAATTAATAACAGATTTTAATCTAAACAGAAATTCTAATAAGACAATTAAATGTATTGGCATGACTTTCGGTATGACTATCAATTGTCATACCGATTGTCATACTAGTTCAAATGAATTGTCTTGCTGAATTTAAGCAGATTTTAAACCAATTAAAATCTTGTAAATCCTTAATATTAATTCTAAATTAATTAATCAATTTAATTCAATTAATCAATAAATTAATCTTTGCAGATATAATTTATTTTCTTAATTAAATTATATGACTTAATTAATTAATAGAGAATTAATACTAACCCTGAGCAGCATCCATTCTTCTGACAATCTTCTGAAAGTCACTGAGACTTATGAATCAATTCCGCCACTTCAATGCTGACACTCGATGTACTGTCTGGTTCATGAGTGACTAACTTCCGTGACGTTTCTTCATGTCTTGACTTTGATATTCTGATTGAATCCTTGTAATAAATGATACCCTGACGAGATCTCTGTCACTTGATTAAATCCACGATCTTGATTTATATCACTGAGGCATGATCAAATTCTTGAACTTCTTCCAGTGAATCTTCAAGTCTGCAGATGAACAATGTTTCTTTATTCTTTGACAGATGTTACTTTGTGAGATCTCTCTGATGATAGATCCACTATTTACTTATTACATTCTTATTTGAGTTGAGTTAAATACTCGAATAAACGAGTAGGCTATGACATATGCCTTTCAAAGTTTCCTCTTGACAAATTCTGAATGTTTAGAAGAATAAGGAACTTGTGTTGCATCAGCTTTTGGCTTTGCTACATCAAGATTTGTAGCCCTCTTAGCCAATTATTTCTTTCTTTTTACTATGGGTATCTGTTTGGAGACACCTGAGGTGGCTTTTATTTGAGGTTGTGGTGGTGGTTGAGTAAGTGTTTGGGTTTGTGTTTGGGGTTGTGTGTGGGTTTTTGTGCTTGGGTTAGCTACAGGGGGTTTCCAATAGTTATGGCCTACAACTGAGCACTCTGACTATTAGGTAAGCCATAAATCATAGGGAGCCTTGCAATGAGCAAGTTTCTAGCAACCAAAGACAACCTCAAAGGAGCTAAATTCAAATTCTTTTCATCTTGTGAAATTAAGTCAGAAAAAGCCCTTTTGTCAATTTAAATACTGACACTATTTGATTAGAGGGGATAGGGGTACCAGGAAAATAAGAATTGAAAATTAACTGACAGAACCTAGCATAGTATACTATATTAGGATCAGCAGTTAACCTATCTCCTAAGAAAAATAAAACCACCTTACCAAAATCATAATGAGCATCATGAATTAGAGAGTACCCTATATGTTGAGTCATGATGGGCAGAGCATCAAAATTAGAAGACTTATTGTTGAAGGCTTTGGGAATGCAGTCAAAGAAGAAGTTCCATTCCTTCATGAGCCCATTTCTTTTCAACTGACCAAGGTTCTTCAAGTCCTTGTCATAACCAATCTCCCTAAATAATCTCCTCATTTCATCATCTCCCATTACAGCAGAGTAGGAAGCATGGGCAGGAAATTGTAAGGCATCTCGTACAGTCTGAGGAGTAACAACCTTTGTTTCATTGTTGAACTTGAACACAAGATTTGGAGTTCCATTAGCAACTCCATCACTATACACTCCAGTTTTACAAATAGAGAGCACCTAGTCACCTAAGGTAGTTGTGGGTGCTGTGAGAGCAAACCCAATCTCACTGGTTCTTAGAAAATCTTGAAAAATATGAAAATTGATGTTCACACTGTTATTATTCAAAATAAAAGAATAATTATTAGTCATAAACTTTGCACCGCCATAGCTAAAAGGTTTGGAAGCAACTAGTGAAGTCATTTTAAATTTGCAAGAAAATAATTTAGAACAACGAGGGAGAGAGAGAGAGAGAGAGAGTAAAGTAGCGGAGAAAAAGATGATAGAGAAAAGTAAAGTGTTAATTTGAAATCAAAACTTGACTTTGTATAACACATCATTCCACTAACTCAGAAATGTTTCAATTTAGTGGTACATGGCAGCATATAATTGACTGTAAAAGCAATCATGTAAATGTCTAGTAATGGTAGTTACTGCGCGCACAGTTCCCGAGAATAATATTTTGTGTATACTCAAACGTTTTTACATATCCTCACACCATCAATAAACAACTGTAATCATGCAAAAATTATCCACTTGCAAATAACTTCACACCTGTAATTAAAATACTGATTAAAACAATACTTCAATAAATTCAAAAATTATCATCAGAATATAATGGTCAATCAGAGTTTGACCAATATCAGTATTTAATTACAAACTATCACGATTTATCAGTCAACTAGAGTTTGACCTACATCAGACTTTAATAACTACTGTCAGCATTTATCAGTCAACACAAGTTTGACCAGTATCATAACTTATACACATAATCAGAGTTTAACATGTAGCTACTGGTTGGGATTAATGGAACCTTATTACATGTTTTCATGGCATCAGAGTTTAACATTATAATCAGTATTTAGCAAGTACTGATACATAATAATAAGATACCACACTCTAACTATCAGTAGTTATTCCAAATTATCAGAGTTTGAGAAATGTCCTGATATCATTCCCAATTCATTCACCAATCTTGTAAAGGTAGCTTCATGGAGAGGCTTGGTGAATATATCTGTTAATTGCTGATCTGTTGGAATAAAGACCAATTCCACTCTACTTTTTTCCACATGTTCCCTTATGAAATGGTACCTAATACTGATGTGTTTAGTCATAAAATGTTGTACTGGATTTCTTGTCATTGCAATAGAACTTTGATTATCACAATATAAAGGAATACCAGAATACTCTAACCCATAATTCAGTAACTGATTCTTCATTCATAGAATTGGAGCACAACAGCTTCCTGCAGCAATATATTCAGTTTCTACGGTTGATGGGGAAATTGACTTTTGTTTCTTGCTAAACCAAGAAACCAACCTGCCACCAAGAAATTGGCAGCTTCCAGAAGTATTTTTCCTGTCTATTTTGCATCCTGCAAAGCCAACATCTGAATATCCAATTAGCTTAAAGTCTGAATCTCTAGGATACCGTAATCCAAGATTCATGGTGCCTTTGAGATATTTTAAAATTATTTTCACAGTTAGTAGATGTGGTTCCCTTCGATCAGCTTGGAACCTCGCAAAGAGACATGTAGCATACATGATATCAAGTCTACTAGTAGTCAAATATAGAAGTGATCTAATCATACCTCTGTAGTTAGTTATATCTACTGATGAACTAGTATTTAAATCTGATTTGGTTGCAGTAGCCATTGGAGTTGTTGTACTTGAACTGTCTTGCATTCCAAATCTTTTGAGCAAATTCCTGGTGTATTTGGATTGACTTATGAAGATCCATTCATAAGTCTGTTTTACTTGTAAACCCAAAAAATAACTCAATTCTCCCATCATACTCATTTGATATCTAGACTACATTAGCTTTGCAAATCTCTCACAAAGTTTATCATTAGTAGAACCAAAAATGATATCATCAACATATATCTGTACTAATAACAATTCCTTACCATTGTATTTATAGAAGAGAGTTTTGTCAATTGTACCTCTTGTGAAATCACTTTCTAACAGAAATAGAGAAATTATTTCATACCAGGCCCTTGGAGTTTGTTTTAGTCCATAGAGTGTTTTATCCATTTTATAGTCATAATCAGGATATTTTGGATCTATGAACCCTGGAGGTTGTTTGAACATAAACTTCCTCTTCAAGTTCACCATTCAGAAATGAATTCTTCACATCCATTTGGAACACTTTAAACTTCTTGTGAGCAGTATAGGCTAGAAAAATTCTAATTGCCTCAAACCTTGCAAATGGAGCAAAAGTCTCATCATAATCATTGCCTTCTTGTTGTGAATAGCCCTTTGCAACCAGCCTTGCTTTATGCCTTCACTATTAGTTTTGTTTTTGAACACCGACTTTGAACCAACAATTGATATGTTCTTTGGTTTTAGCACAAGAGTCCAGACTTTGTTCCTTTCAAATTCATTAAGCTCCTCTTGCATTGCTGTAACCCAGTCAGCATCTTGAAAAGTCTCTTCCACTTTCTTTGGTTCAGTTTGAGATAGAAAAGAATGGTAGAGACCTTTATTTTGAGTGGCTTTTCTGGTCTTTACACCACTATCAGGATTTCCAATGATTAAGTCAGGTGTATGTGACTTAGAACATTTTTTTGCAGATGGAAGTTGACTTCTTGAAGTAGAACCTCCCCTTGATCCATGAACTCTCTATTATTTCTTTGACTTGTATCACTTTTATCTCCTGATGCTCCCCTTGAATTAGTATTTCCAGTGCTATTAGTATTTGATTCATCAAGTATTTGAGGAATTAGAGTCTGATGAATTATTTACTGATGTTCCTTGAGTTGAATAACTTATAAAAGACTCTTGATGAAAATCATGTTGCTCCCCCTCAATATGTGCTTCATATTTGTAGAATTTCCATTATCATGTGGATCATCAGAGTTTAGAGTGATATCAGGATTTACTATATCAGGACTTGTCAATATATCAGGATTTAACTATTTAACATATGGTACTTCATTTTTAAATCTCAATTCATCATGGTCATCTGCATCTTCCAGACCTGTGATTTCTTATCATCAAAAGATACATGTATAGATTCCATGACTGTCTTTGTTCTTAAATTGTAAACTCTAAAGACTTTTGTAGACAATAGATATCCCATAAAGATGCCTTCATCAGCTTTTAGATTAAATTTAGTAAGATGTTCTGGATGAGTTTTGAGAACAAAATACTTGCAGCCAAAAATGTAAAAGTACTTCAAATTTGGCTTCTTTCCCTTCACAATCTCAAATGGTGTTTTATCATGCTTGTTGATTATGTTGCATTTTGTGTGAAGCAAGCAGTTTGCACAGCCTCATCCCAGAAGTAAGTAGGCAATCATGCTTCTTCTAGCATGGTTCTTGCAGCTTCTATGAGAGTTCTATTTTTCCTTTCAACGACTCTATTTTTTTGTGGAGTTCCAGGGAAGAAAATTCTTGTTTGATCCCCCTTGTATTTATAGAACTCTTCCATAGCACTGTTCTTAAATTCAGTTCCATTATAACTTCTAATGATCTTCACTTTATATGTTGATCCTTTTTCCAGCTATCTCACATGATCAAGAAGAATGGATGGAGATTCATCCTTGGTGTGCAGAAAATACATCCATGTGTATCTTGTATATTCTTCAACAATTACAAGTGCATACCTCTTCTTGGCAGTTGACATAATATTTACTGGATCACAGAGATCAATATGAAGTAGATAATATGGTTCAATAATAGAGGATTCAGTTTTACTCTTGAAAGATGTTTTTCTTTCCTTAGCTTTCTGGCATGAGTCACATAAGCCATCAGGAGTAAGTACTGCATTAGGAAATCCTCTTACAAGATTTTTTCTCACAAGTTCATTGATGTTGTTGAAATTAAGATGGGAAAGTCTTTTATTCCAGTTCCAGCTGTCTTCCACAGATGCTCTACTAAGTAGACAAACGTCTGATCCATCAGTATTTATGGAGACCCTGGCTTCATATAAGTTAACATGTCTTAGACCAGTCATTGCAATCTTGCCATCATACTTACTGACAATTTCACAATGTTCCTCATAAAAGTTCACATGGTAACCTCTGTCACATATCTGACTCACACTGATCAAATTATGCTTAAGTCCTGCAACCAAAGCTACATTTTTAATGATGATATTCCCAATTTTGATTTTGTCGTATCCCAAGATTTTTCCTAAGTTTTCATCTCTATAAGAAACACTTGGGCCAGCCTTCTTCTTGAACTCTGATAGCAGGGATTTATAATCAGTCATATGTCTTGAGCATCCACTGTCCAAGACTAGAGAATTTCTCCTGTTACCCTATAATCAGTATTTAAAATCAGTTAGTATTTTTAAGGATCCAGACTTGCTTGGATCTTTTGGTCTTTTTAAGTTTGTTAACATATTTAGCAAAATTCTTCATATCAGAGTTTATGTTAACATTTTTTGTGGCGCCCTCCAAACCCGGGTCAGAAGTTTGGGGTCCACACACACGCCATATTTATAACCTGCTTATAACAATAATAAAGATAACAATAATATGCAGTGACCCTATTTACCAACTACCACGGATCGTAACAGGTTAAAGTATGCACACAAGCCACACATCAACTTATATTACATATTGATCAAATCCCAACTAGTCAAACTCAACTGAGTATTAAACATATTACAAACTTTTACAAACTTAAATTATTCCAAGAGAAGCCTACTAGCTCAGCTTCAACAACCTTAATCCCTAGCTCTCGTGCTGGACTGGGGATCCTTGCTACCAACTGGTTCCTTTTTAACTGGAAAGAATATAAACAACATTGCACAAATGAGCTAACTAGCTCAGCAAGTCACAATGATAAAATTGAGAATAATGATCATCAAGTGAATATGGTTATGATATCAAGTGAACAATGGATTATGATTTAGAATTGGATATTATATTTTCATGTTAAAAACCAAGGTTAGGCTGCTGATCAGTCACGCACTAACCCCGAGCAAAGCACACAACACTGCTCTAACTACTGGATCCAAGGCACACATTGGCCTAACTTGACCATTATATGGTCTGACCACGAATCTGGTCCACAATTTTATAAAAAAACAATCCAATTTTAACATAATAACAGAATAAACAATAATAGTCAATAACCAGAATCATTAACAACAATGAGTGTTTAACAATGAAAGGGTTTGAATCCTTGTAAGGATCAATAAGGTAATTTCAAAGCTTGGATGCTGGGTAATGAAAGAATTGGATAACAAAGGAATCAATGTTTCAGGGTTTCAAGTATTTGGTCTTTCAAAGCATAAAATACAAAGATTTGAATGTGTAAGCAATCTGGTTCAGTGTTCAATATTTAGTTTGTATGTATTTGTGGAGTAGGATCGTATACTTGAGGTTCGTGTTTGGGTATACAACAATTAATGGTCTAGAAAGAATCAGGTTACGGCTCAAGATCAATAACTGGAATCAAGGTTTAGGGTACAGTGCTTCAAAGCACTTGCAATATCAACAAGACTATCAAGTACTACAATATCTCGATAAAGTTCAGAACACTTGCCTGGTACTAGCTTACTATTCTACACTCGCTTCTAATCACAATCGTCTTACTCCTCGACTACCTGTTTCCCTTTCCTACGTCTTGCCTCTTCTGCTCACATATCATAAGCATCTATCAATCATCAACTCATAGGATTCTATTTAACACATACTTCTATCTACCCTTCATTTTACCCAAATCTGATTAATCGGATTGAAAGTTACGCAATAATCAAGTAAACACTGAATATATAGATCAATAGTCAATCAACAAGTCACATATAACACATAATATATCACGTAAATTTAATGATATGTCATTTATAAAGAAGTCTCGGGTCATCAATAGGCTTTCAGGTATTTAAAATGATTTTTAAAACATTTTTTGGAATTAGAACGGGTCATTGGATCAATTTCGGGTTAATAAACAGGGTTCGGTTGGCCAATTCTGGCTTCGAAAAAATTTTATAATAATTATTGAGCTTTGGAAATGATTTAGAATAATATTTTAAAGCTCAAAACTATTTTTCGGAATTTTTAAATCATTTTTAAATAATTAAATCTAATTAAATAATTGATTAAAATCAATTAATAATTAATTAAATCAATTAATTTTCGAATTAATTGACCAATTAATTAATTAAAAATTAATTGAAATTAATTAAAAATTAATTGAAATTAATTAACTAATTAATTCAGATTTATTTTTGAATTAAAAATAATTTTCGGAATTAAAATAATAATTTTCAGAATTTTCAGAAATTAAAAATGAATTTTTATAATAAAAATAAATAGGAAATATGATTTTATACATTTTATAAACAGGAATCCTATTTTTGAAAACTTTGCAAACTACAGGGACTAAACTTCATCATCTTCAAAAATACAGGGACTAAACTGCAATTTTGCAGTTTCAGTTGCCGGAAAATCGGGGGTGGCCGGAGAACTCACCTCCGGCATCCTCCCACCACCATCACCTCCAGAATTAAACTACACAACACTAGGAACCTATATCTGAAACCAAAATTCATTAATAACCCCAGACTTGGCCGGAATTTGATCAAGAAACTCGCCGGTTTCCGGCGGGTTCGACGTAAACTTCAAAACACAACTCCCTTCTCTATAGACCTCGTTGATTCATGAAACTTGTACGACTAGATTGCAAATTTCACAGAGAATACAATACACTATACCACAACATCAATCTATTTCAGAATAAGAAACCCCCAAATTTCAATTAAGAACATTCATACGGGTTATAAACCCTAATTTTAAAATTCGAAAATCAAACTCAAATTTGAACATGTTATTGAACTCCAAATCAGACGTATAATATATCAAAATCATCAGGAAAACAAGCTCTACAACATGCAATCATCAAATCATACAAACAATCATCCGAACAAAAATTCATATTTTTAATAAATTTAATTCAAAAATAAATAAATTTCCAGAAAATAAACCTTTGATTCTGCAGTGAAACAAAGCTCAGAATCTAATAGAACACTTCAAATCCTTCGTTTTGGTTACTCAAGCTTTGAAAACAGAGATCGGTAACGCCTTCGTTTTGCTGTTTGATTCTTAGAACAGTTTATGTAATTAGGGTTTTTCTCTGAAAATTATAAAATTAACTATCTGCAAATGATTTTGATACGAAATAAAATACGGTAAAATGCTATTTATAATTACAGAAAATTAGTATCCCGTTGGATCATTCCGGATATAAAACGGTACGTTTATTTGTAAAAACTGATCCAAACGGTATCAATTTTCGGGATAATTATCCAAATCAGTATAATTTGTACTGCGGTCTTGGTCTCAGCGCCTGGTTACACGTATTACGAAGTGATAATTGTGATAGTTTAATAAAAAGCTCCCGTTTATCGAAAATACGGGTTTTATTGATTTACCGAAACTAATACTGCATCGAAAATGTTGCGCCGGGACCCGCGCAGGACAAACCGTACGCCAGATCGAAAAAGTCAAAACATGGAAAATGCTCGGAATATTACAATTAGGTTAGGAAGGAGTTCTCGGAAGAGTTTCGGGTTCCAAAAACGTAACAACGGTTGACGTCGGTTGGTTCCCGTTTTTATAAAATAGATTTTAAATACTCGGAAAAAGATTTTATAAATTTCATATGATCCTTATAAATCCATAAATCAACATAAAAATAATTAGGAAGATATGACAATTATCTATGTTTTATTTTGGACATATAAAAATTAAAATAATCAATTAATATTATTTTTGAATATCCAAGTACAGATAACATTTAACAATTAGCTCACAGAATAGATACTGGACACACATAATAATTATTTAATAGCAAAATAATTACAAGATATATCCCGGATATTATATTTTTACTATCAGTATTTGCACATGCAGAACCAGTTTTTGCTTTATTTAAAGAGGGTTTCATTTCATAATAATCATAATATAAACTGTGATACTCTTTACATGTATATATAGAGTGCCACACACTACCACAATGAAAACAAGGATTATGTGGTTTATATTTAACTGTTCTATTCCTAAAATCTGATTTATAAGGAACGGTATTTATCTTTTAATTCTTCTTGCAACAATTAGCAAGATGATTAGTTGGGTTAAGAAAAACCGAACTAAAACCAAAAAACTGAACTGAATCGTGCTAATTCAGTTCGGTTCGGTCCGGAATTTTCAGAAATTTGGTCTATTCGGTCCGGACCGAAATAAAATTCGGCTCGGTACTGTTCTTTTAAAAAATATTTCAGTCCGGACCGAATAGACCAAATTACATAGCTATAAATTTATATTATATACATTTAACATATATTTTAAAAATTATAATCATAAATTTTAATTGTAATTCTATTTATACATTCTCAGTACTCTATATATCACCTTACATTAATTATATTTTAGATTTTATAATTTTTGGTTTAAAATTTGAATATAATTTTATTTTTGAAAATATTTGGTTCGTTCGGTCCAAAATCGAACCGAACCGAATTATTTTGTTTCAGTTCGGCCCAGTCCATATTACAATTTTGGTCTGGTCCAAGAAAAAAAGGTAATTCAATTTTTCGGTTTATTCGATTCGGTACGGTTTTGAACCGAATCGGCCGAATGCTCAGCTCTAATGATTAGTACCACCACAGTTCAAGCATGTCATTCTAGGAGCATTGGGAACAGTTTTATAAGTACCATTTTCATTAACACCTACTTTACCATTCCTGTTTTCCTAGGCTTTTTCTCCTTATCATTCATGTGTAATTCCTTCAGCTTTTGCTTAAGCTGTTTCTGAGTCATTAAACCAATATTTACTGATCTTGTGTGAACTTATTCACACTTATCAGTATTTAAGTTTGATTTAGGTGTTGAGATTGAACCTACCTCAAAAACTGACTTAACAGCATTAACACTTGAATTAAACTTAATAGGCTTCATCTGAACCTTGTTCAATGTAACTTTAGTATCAGTATTTACTGGTTTAAATTTCTCAGTTTTTTTTCAATTTTTCTTATCATAATTAGATCTATTTGCATATCCTAATCCTGATCCCCAATAGCCCTTTTCTAAAATTTCCTGAGTTATTTTTCCTGACTTAGTCCAAATCTTAATAACCTCCCTTTCTGTAGCTAACTCCTTTTCTAGGTAAGCATGCTTTTCTAGCAGGTTTTCTTTAACATAAACAACATTATCTCTTTCTTATTGAATTTCTAGCGTGGAAAGCAACTCAATTTCTAGGTGATCATTCTTTTTTTTAACTCATAGTTTTCACTCTTAATTCTATTATTCTCTAAAGTTTGATCCATATAACTAACATGCATAGATTTAAGAATCAATCTTAATTCATAGATATCATCAGTATCAAAAGAAAGGGTGGTTTGAGGTACCTTTAATTCAGCAATGTCAGCCTAAATTTCAGCATTTGCCATGAGAGCATAGTTAACACCATCATCTGAATCTGATTAATCATCCATGTTTTTCTTCTTTGTGATCAAGGCTTATTTATTCTCAGCTTTTGGTTTTCTGCAGTCAGCTGCAAAGTGTACAACTCAATCACAGTTATAGCACCCATTTTTTGACTTTTCAAATTTTCCAGACTTTGATTCCTTCCAATCAGTATTTCTTCTATCATTCCTCTTATCAGAGTTTGAGAAACTGGAACCCTTTCTGGAAAACCATTTCCCTTTCTTGAGGTTCTTGTAGACAATCTTCTTGAAGCTTTTAACCAATAGAGCAGCCATTTGTTTCATGTCTTCATTTTTTCATGATCACTATCAATATTTGATTCACTATCAAAATTTAAATCATTATCAGATTTTAATGACTCACTATCAGACTTTGCAATTATATCTTTTCCTTTGGAGTAACCTTTTCTCCTAGCTTTCTCCTTTGGCTTCTCTTCAACTCTGAGTGCAATTAATCTTGACTTTGATCCTTTTCTCTTGCTTATTTGCTTCATCTCTAGTTCATAAGTCTTCAGCATGCCATAGATCTCATCTAGAGATATTTCCTGAAGTTCATAATTATCCCTTATTAATGTGACCTTAAAGTCCCACTTTTCAGGGAGTGCAAGTACAAACTTCAAGTTTGAGTCCTCTAAGTCATATTCCTTGTTGATAAGAGATAAGTCATTCAACAGCTTATGAAATCTATCATCGATCTCAGTTAAGGACTCATTGTCTCTTGAGTCAAAGTGCTCATATTCTTGAGTAAGTATTGTCCTCCTATTTTTCTTGATAGTAGTAGTACCTTGACACTTTACTTCTAAAGCATCCCAAATTTCATTTGTTGTCTTACATCCAATAACCTTATTGGACATAACACCATCAAGACTGCTATGTAAGATATGTTGTAACACCCCCAAATTCGGGGTCGGGGATTCGGGTTGTCACGAGTTCCATTTCCCTTATCAATACTTAATCTTAACAGTCAACCAACTACTGAGTACTGTGACCCCACAATATACACACACACACACCACAAGTTATAGTCTCAGAGATGAATACCAAAAATAACACAAGTAATTTTATTCCACAATTATAAACCGTTACACCTTAAAAGGGTTTCTGAATAAATTTACATTTCTTGGCCATTATTACAATTCATATAGATACATAAGTCTGGTACATCAGAAGTTAAAAGTCTAGCCTATTGGTAATTTTTACCTCAGCTACAGCGGCATCAACGCTTCCAGAAAACTGCGGAACGTTTCCTAACCGCTTGCGAATTGGAAGCTTGGTCCTGTTCATCTTTTCTATCTGTTGTTGTGTGATGAAAGAAGAAAGCAAGGGTAAGCAACAAGCCCACCGAAATAATATGTATAATAATTAACAATATATGAGCATTCTCATAGTACTCATGAAAGTCTTGGTCAAGAAGAAATGAACCAAGCTGATATCTTAACGCGACCAAGTCGCAAAATATTCAGTATATATATACATATATACTTTTCACAATCTTTGAAATCCTCTGACATGTATAATGTACACAGAGTTCCTGTTTATAACTGTATAAAAATATCATTGCAAGGTGATCTCATATATCTAACCTTGTCTCAACATTTTTATGAAAATCTTTGACATGCATAAGATAATAATTTACTAGATATAAGTTTAAAAGATGAAGTTACAAGATACTCCAATATACTTATATCTTTTCCGAATACTACTTGAACTACCACCGTTCAATGTATAAATAGTTCATCCCATAGATTAAGCTACAAGACAAAACTTTTATAGAATCAATCTTTAAAATATCATCAAAATAAAATGAAGTTACGAGATACTTTATTTGATGCAAACATCATTTTAAAAACTCGACCCTGCCAACACTCAACATTCGAAGTGCTCTGGGTAGTGTTGCAGAAATATCCAATTGGATGATGAACTCATTACGGGAGTTTGCCGCGCCAGGAAGACCACTTACGATGATCAGTCGCAGTAGTGCAACCCCACCATTTTCTACATGTAGAGGAGAACAGTCGGATTTACTTGTCAACCGAACCCTGGACTCCTAAGGAATGGACCGTCTTAGCGGAACTTCCGGGCCATTTGGGCCCATAAATAAGGCTGGGCCGGCGCCACTCGACCACTTACGCCACTCCTAGCTCAGATGAAATCCATGACTCTGAAACGTAAAGTTCGTCTCCCCTTTTCCCAAGTAGGAACTTGTTGATACGACTCCACCAAGATGTCGCATCTAGTTGGAAAGAAGAACTCACCGATATTTCCCAGGCGATGCCTGTTAATGGATTACCTTATTCCAAGAATTTTACTTCCCGAGTGTTGGGTAAGTAACCAAAAACTCTTTTATCAAAACAGCAACCTTGTTGCGAATATAAGAATACATCACGGAGCCGGATCCCTCAGATTTTTGAGCGAGTATTTAAATTCCCTTCGAAAGGAAGATCTTAAATTTGAAAACAAGTTTTGGGATCCGCTCTAACTTTTAAAATCATTTTAAAGGCTCGAAAACATTTTTAAGAATGTTTGGAGTAATGCTGATTTAATAAAATAAATCAGTCCCGATATATTAGAAAATATCTGAATATTATTATTTAAATAATATTCCCATAAAGAATAATCTTTATAAAAATAATTGAAGTAGAAGTTGTAAAACTTATACTTGAAATGAATATTAAATAACCAAAGATATACTTATACGAAAGTAATATCTTTATTTGAATAATCAAAAGTGAGTTTGATTATCGACACATTATTCTTTAATAAAGTAAAGAATATTAATTAGTAAATAATCGGAGTCATAAGTCCTCGAATGAATATTCAAAATAATATTCATTAATAAAATAAACGGAGTCATAAGCCCTCGAATGAATATTCAAAATAATATTCATTAATAAAATAAACGGAGTCATAAGCCCTCGAATGAATATTCAAAATAATATTCATTAATAAAATAAACGGAGTCATAAGCCCTTGAATGAATATTCAAAATAATATTCATTAATAAAATAAAGTTATCGAATAAACCTTATTCGATTCATAGTTTTGAAAACTATATTTATATATATATATATATAAATATATATAATATACTCGGGAACATCAACTCCCGGTTTTAGAAAATGTTCACCTTTGGGTCCCCTATACTAAGGGTATACGCAACTACTGTTTATCTCTAGCATATGTATTATGCAACTTATAAGCAATTGAATCAACAATATATATCAAGATTACGAAACAGACATGCATATATATACCATATCACATGCTCCAATATATCGCAAGATTTGCTAATTAACCACCATGCATCTATCACAAGATAATGCATATACATATATATACATCACAACAACAGTATAACGGGTAGAAAACTTGCCTGAGCGACTGGGGGTGGTAAAAGTCATGGGATGAGTCTGGTAACCTATAAACCACATATAAGTTGGAATTAAACCAAAGTCGCTTAAGAATCTATACTTTAACCAATTAGACTCTAACGCTCGCTTTGCGCTTAATGATTCTCTTAAGTCACTCGAGTACCCTCGGCTCCACCATTTTTAATAAATTAACCATTAAGAGTTTTAAGGAGATTCTTTCGCGAGTGCCTTACCAACTGCCTAATACACTTTACATAAATGTTTCATACTCCAATTAGTCATTTAAGGTCTTTAACCAATGTTTCAAAGTAAGGCGAGGGGTAATGGTTCGTTCGCGAAACGCCGTTACTTAAAACGGTCGTTTCTCCTAAACCGTACATCGGATTCAAACGAACCACATATCAAAACGAAGCTCGTAACATGAACTATCTAATCATGGCAGTGTTCAAAACCAAACAGTGAGTTCTCGGGTCCTTATCTTAAGAACAAAAATAGTCTAAAGTAAATCGGACATTACGACGACTATGTTTACGCGATTACCAATTTTTATTCTACTCCAAATCAACCACAAACCAACCACAATTCAACCATACAACCAAACTCCATCCATACATCACTAAAACAGCCCCAACACCTCAAGTTTTCCAATTTATATTAATCTCAAACATGAACTAAAACTATTCTTAAGTTCATTAACTAATAACCAAGATTTACAACTCCAAAAACATCACAAAACCAACTAATCTCTACATATTCAATCACCATGCTTCTTATGAACTATCCTACTAATAATAAGCTCTTAATATTCAATAACAATGCTAGGTTAAGAGATTATACCTTCCTTGGTGAGTGAGAGTAACTAAGGAGCTTGGAATCACCCTTGAAAGTCCTTACCAAAGCTTAATCTAACCAAAAACACAAGATCAAACAATTTAAATTTCTTGAAAACACTATTCACTCTCTTCTTAAATGATTTATCGAAAGAGATTGTGAAAGGATTTGGAGCTTAAACTCCTAGGATAGCCATAACTAATTATAAGGAACCTTGGATAATTACCTTGCAATTTAACAATGGTTGGATCTTGGATTTTGAAATTTTCCTCTTTGAAAAAGAAGAAAAGCCGAGAGCTTTGTTGCTTGAAATGAAGTCAAGATGTGTTTTTGTGTTTGTGATTTGTTTTGCTTGGTTGCTAGGTTTTTGTTTTGTTTAATTACCCTTTTAACCATGTAAAATTGTGTGGTTAATAATCAACCACACTTCCTTCCTTTTTGGTCATGCTTAGGTCATCAATCTTATGTCATCTTCCCATGCTTGTCCTCTTCTTATTGGTTTGATGACATCATCCTCACTAACCTCTTTAATTAGCTTCTAATTACTTGGCTAATGACCGCTGATCTGTTATACGGTTCGCTTAACTTTCATTCTCGTTTATCGTTTGAGGGATCATACCCGGGATCTCATTACTTGGGTTCCCTTAACCTTTCTCAATATATTATATTCCTTTTATGATCCTCTCTTATAATCCTTGAATTTAAATCCTTTTTATCCTGTTCCCTTATACTCAATTCTTTCGGTATTTGGTGGATTTTCTGGAAAAATCAAAGTGTTCGAATTTGGATTCTGACGATCTTTACATACATTTATATCCCATATAAAGTACTAATAAGATCTCAGAATAACAATAGAAAAACCCCTACATAGTGTGGCATGGAAAGTTTTCTTATTCAGCATAATCAGCAAAACACTATTCATAAGGGTTATTAAAAGTTCAAAAATTTTTGGGTTATTACATATGTCTTACTTTTGCATCTTTCATAATAGATGTAAGATCCTCAAGAGAATAGTCCTTCTTATCTTTATCAACCATCTTTTCATCTTGTCCAGCAACAACAACAGCCAGTTTCATTGGCATGTGTGGACCATCATAAATTCTGCTCAAATATTCAGGATCTGTTGCTTCCAGGCACATGGCCATCTTCACTTCCCAGATTGGATATTCATAAATCTTAAAGATTGGAACTTTGATAGTCTCATATCTGTTCATATTATTATTGATGGGTTGATTGGTTGATGGAGGAGGTGGGGGATTCGGTTGAGCTTCTTTGTCTGCCATTACAGATTGATTTTAGATCTTAAACTGTTTATATATCAACAGCAAGCTCTGATACCAATTGTTAGGTTCGTAATACAACTGTAGACGGGGGGTGAATACAGTGTATGCAAACAATTCGATAAAGATTAACAGAATCAACAGTTTTTATATTAATCAGACAAAAATGGTTACACAAGTACTCTCTCAAAGGATGAAAAATTATCCTTGAGAGCTGCTAGGTAATATAAAAGATATAACAGTTCATGAACATATATAGTGTAAACTAATATGTGTTTATATAGACACAGTTACATAATCAATAAGAAATCATATTCTATTATAATAAGGAAACCTAATACATATCCATGTATGATTGCTTCTGAAAATAAATTCCTTCACCGCCTTGAATTCTGCAATCCTTTTCCTTCTCGAATATCTACTGAAGTGACTAAATCCTGATGACATCAAATGCTGATTATCAAGTACAGATAGAAAAATACTGATGACGTCACCTCCAGTAAATACTTATATTAAGTCCTGATAATAAACTCTGATAGTTTATATTCTGATATCATCAATTATATTTAACATTAAATTATTTCAATTCTAAGTTGTTGATAAGTCTAAAATATATACTTGTAGAGAACTCTATGAGTTAACATATATCGAGATCTCTGCAATGACTTATCGAGAAGTCAAATAAGGCTTGTCGAGAATTCCTTCGAGAAGTCGGAAATATGACTTATCAAAAACTCCATTAAGAAGTCTCAAAATGACTTATCGAGAAGTCAGTTAGACTTATCGAGAACTCAGTTCTCCAAATACTTTTGTTCTATTTGATTATGTCTTGTGTTAAGTTCACATATTGAAAATATAAATTAACACTTGATAGTTTTCTTAAAATTTGAAAAATTCCAAGCTTAAATTTTAAATTTGGAAAAATATATATACAGAGAATTCTGAAATATTTATAACTCATATTCCAGTTAATTTTCAATTAAATCAAATTAATTTTGATTTACTATTAATCTGCTGCAACACATTTCCTGAGTTCTTGCCTTTTGGATGAAGAATTTAACATTCCAATTTCACCAACAAGTCTAGTGAAAGTTCCTTCATCCAAAGGTTTAGTAAAAATGTCAGCTAATTGTTTTTCTGTTGGAACAAAAATATGCTCAATGGTACCATTTGAAGCATATTATATAATAAAATGGTACCTTGCATCAAATGTGCTTTGTTCTAGACTGATTAACTGGATTAGCCAAAATAGAAATAGCACTAGTATTGTCACACATAATTGGAATTTTGTGTAACACTAGGCCATAGTCCATTAGCTGATTTCTAATCCAAAGCACTTGAGCACAACAACTTCCAGCCGCTATGTATTCAGCCTCAGCTATGGAAGTTGACACAGACTGTTATTTCTTGCTATACCGGGATACAAGTCTTTGTCCAAGAAATTGACAGCTTCCACTTGTACTCTTCTTGTTAACCCTGCATCCAGTAAAATCTGCATCTATTTATCCAACAGCTTCAAATCCAGTTCCCTTAGGATACCATAATCCCAAGTTTGGTGTCCCCTTTAAGTATCTGAAAATTCTTTTTACAGCCATCAAATGTGATTCCTTTGGATTGGCTTGAAATCTTGCACACAGACATGTTACAAACATAATGTCTAGTCTACTAGCAGTCAAATATAACAAAGATCCAATCATTCATCTATAACCTGAAATGTCTACACTTTTCCCTTTCTTATCTTCATCCAACTATGTAGCTGTAGACATAGGTGTTGATGCAGGTGAACAATCAACCATTCCAAATTTCTTCAATAAATCTTTATCGTACTTGGTTTGGCTGATGAAAATTCTATCACTTCTTTGACTAACTTGAAGTCCAAGAAAGTAACTTAATTCTCCCATCATGCTCATTTCATATTCATTCTGCATGAGTTTTGAAAATCTTTGACACAACTTTTCATTAGTATAACCAAAAATGATATCATCCATATAGATATAAACTAGGATCATATCACCACCATGCTGTTTATAGAAGAGAGTCTTGTCAATTGTTCCTCTAGTGAATCCATGTTTAAGCAGAAATTCTGACAATATGTCATACCAAGCTCTAGGTTATTGCTTTAATCCATATAGAGCATTGAGTAATTTGTATACAAAGTCTGGAAATTCTGGATCTTCAAAGCCAAGTGGCTGTTGCACATAAACTTCTTCTTCCAACTCACAATTAATGAATGCACTATATACATCCATTTGATATACTTTAAAGTTTGAGTGTGCAGCAAATGCAAGAAAGATCCTTATTACTTCAAGTCTTGCAACCGGAGCAAAGGTTACATCATAATCAATTCCTTCCTCCTATGAGTATCCTTTTGCAACCAACCTTGCTTTATTTCTTGTCAAAATTCCACTTTCATCCATCTTATTCTTGTACACCCACTTTGTTCCAATTATACTTCTGTTCTTTGGTGCAGGAACCATTTTCCAAACTTTGCTTCTTTCAAACTGATTTAGCTCTTATTGCTTAGCAAATATCCAATCAGGATCATGTTGAGATTCCTCGGTTTTCTTGGGCTCAATTTGTGAAAGAATGCATGTATGTAGACATTCATTAGCAGTTGTACTCCTAGTCCTCACAGTAGCATTTGGATCCCCAATAATTGCATCTCTAGTATGACTCATATCCCACTATCTGGTATGATTTTATTGACTTGAGGTTTCTGCATTTTCTTCACCATTGGCATGACTTGCAGAACTTTCTTCTCTTTCTCCCCCTGAGTTTGTGCTATCAAATTCAGGTGTTTGAGATGAGTTTCCATTCTCATGATTCACTAGCTCAGTTGACTCTTGATTCATTCTGTTGCTTGTGTTGATTTCAGCCTCATCTTCAGAATCACTATCAATGTTTTAATTTTCAAACTTAAGGGCTTCAGGTTCATTTTTATCAAGGCACTCCAAGCCTGGACACTTGTCATCATCAAAAGTCACATATGTGCTTTCCATAACCTTCTTTTGTTCAAGCACATAAACTCTGTAGGCAGTTCTTTTCAATGAATATCCTAGAAAAATTGCTTCAAAAACTTCAGAGTTAAATTTTCCCACATATTCAGAGTTGTCTTTTAAAAAAACACTTGCTTCCAAACACATGCAGATGCTTTACAGTAGGCTTCCTTTTTGATAAAATTGAGTAGGGTGACTTGCCAAGATTTTTGTTGATGAGATATCTGTTTTGAGTGTAGCATGCAATATTGACAGCTTCTTCCCAAAAACTTATTGGCAATTTGGCATCTTGCAGTATTGTTCTAGCAGCTTCTACTAGTATTCTATTATTTCTCTCAACTGCCCCATTTTTCTGAGGTGTTCTTACAGCTGAGAACCCTTGAACAATGCCTTTGCCTTTGCAATATTCATGCATAATTGCATTCCTGAATTCTGTGTCATTGTCACTCCTCAATCTTTTTACACAGTTCAGATTTCCATCCTGCTTCTCAATTTTCTTGATATATTCAATTATGATGTGTGGAGTTTCATCCTTAGAATGCATAAACTATTCCCATATGTACCTTGAGTAGTCATCCACCATCACAAGTGTATATTTCTTTCTAGAAATAGATAAGGCATTAACTGGTCCAAACAGGTCCATGTGAATGAGTTACAAAAGTGCACTTATAGAATTTATAGTTTTGCTCTTGTGACTTGATCTCTTCATTTTGCCTTTTTTACAAGTCTCACAAACTTCATTTTGAGCAAACTCCATATTTGGCGTGTCTCTCACTAACCCCTTTTTCACTAGGGTATTGATTGCCTTGGAATTCAGATAAGAGAGCTTTTTGTGTCATAGCTTGCATTGCTCAACAGATGCCTTGGTGTGGAAGTAGTATCACACCCCAAACATTTACAAAAGACAATATACGAGTAATTATATCAGTTAACAAAAGGAAGTAAATACATCCAAATCCAAGATCTTATAGTTTAGGGTTTGGAATAGCCCAACTCTATTAACTATTACAACCCGATTCCAATATCGAGTCCTCACACACAAAATCACTAACTACCTGAGCTCGAACATACGAATCGGCATCACAAGTCTTACACGCTGTCTGCTTGAATCTAATCATATCTGCTAGCTATAATATCAGGGTAAGCAAGTAGTGAGCCAAATGCTCAACAAACGCTATAATATACATAAACAAGAATAATACATTGACAATGGAATTGAAAGATTCAACAATATTGTATCAAGAGATAAACTTTCAGGATGATGGCATCTTTTATTGTAATAAAACCATTCAAAACCATTTCCTTATCAAAAACCATTTTATGACGCTACGGATTACAGCCGGTGATCAGCCGCAAAGTAATCCCGAACCTCGCTAGGTTCTAGAACATTAATGGGATCCCTAGGCAACTTTTAAGCCTACAAATTAAAATGGAAAGGACTTGCGTCTCCGTCCAGATCCACTATCTAAACAAAATATTTGTCCCCCTTTGGGACTGGAAATCCAAATTTTAACTTTTTATTTTAAAAACTGATGCCAAGTGACGGTTAATTTCTTAAACAGTGAAAATCTTTATCAAGGGTTCTAGATCAACTTTGAAACACAGGGAATAGGTCCACTAAATTCCAAGGCCATGATCAACTAGACTATACTTTATCAAGGGAATTGTAAGGTTTCTATTCACAAGGAATTTGACAATGAGATTTAGCAGGGTTATCGGATAGTATGAAGGAACTAAGTCAAACTAGGTTCAAGATAATGGTTCCCGATAAGACATAGGTATTGAAATATAAAGAAGATGAGCATCAGTTTAAAGTATAACAAGGTATCATGTTTTAGAGGTAAGAATAGGGTTATGAAGCGATCATGAACGACTTTTAAGGGATAGCTGACTTTTAGGTATTAAGATAAGGTTACTGAGTATAACTTGCACAGGGTCCCACATCACATTTACTTGGTATATTAGCATGGTATGACTTTTGAATTACTTGCATAGAAATCTCCAAGCAAAGTTAAACTACTTGCAATAGATACTTGAGGGTTCATGGCATTTGTATATAATACGAAAGGTAGATTTGAAACCACTTGAATCATATATCAAAGTGAATTAGAATACTCGCATAATATATAAAAGTCGGGCTAACATTATCTTGCAGTATAAACAAAAAGGTAGGTTGAAACACTTGCCTTGAGAAAGGCTTGACTTGACTGGCAGGTGGGAGCAACTGGAGCTTCACTCGACTTTAATGGAAAGTTTACCCTCGTCTTGAGAGCCTACACAAAATAATAATATCCTCATTATAATATATACTCACTAACTCAACCTAATTATAAACCGAAATTACGCACATTGGCACTTAGGCCTATATACACATACACGCTTATAATTACCTTATAAGCATAATAGTTCACATAGCCACACATGTTCATATAACATATTTTAGTACATAATAATATATCCATACACACTATATTTCATCACTAGGCTTGGATGATCTCACTCCACTTACTCAAGTCACTTAGTTATGCTAAACTAGCCAAAACTACTAATATCGTCCTCAGAACTCGAAGTGACTTCTCTAAACCATCAAGTTTTTATGGACCCTGAGTTAGGCCTTACACTCTACTGACCTCATACTATCTTACAACTATGGTGTTCAACCTAGGCCTCACTCATAAGTGGCCTAAAACTAAAGGTTAAGTGATTTTGCTCATTATATTGATTTCAAGGTGACACCAATGGGTTTATGAGTACAATTGACACCTTTAAACTTCAAGTTTACCTCTAAAAATTCTACACTAGACTCTTCTGACCATAAGGCAACTCTCAAACTTGGTGTGGCTCAAGGGCCTAGCTTGGGCCTACCTGGGCCTAAGCTTAAAGTCTAATGTTCCCCTGTTTTCTGGACAGAAAAGTGTCATGTTTTGCACTAACTTATGACACATAATTCTAACTCAATTCCTATGAAATATGGCTGTAAAAACTCCTCCGATACTCCCTCTAACTAGGGCTAACCAAGGCCTAGTTAGGGCCTACCCATGACATGGTCAAAACTCCTCATTTCTAAGTTGCAACAAAACTGTACCCTGCTGGACAGATTCTAAATTTTGGTGTGTGCACCTCACTAAATGGTTGGGTTTCTCTAATTTGTGATTTCTAGTTTCAATTATACCCCAATTCTTAACTCCCTGTGGCTTGGGCCAAAAAATGCCTAAGAAATGCCCATTGAAAATCAGCACAAAACTCAGATGCAAATCTGGAAAAAATTTCAGGATTCTATCCTAGCCTTTCCACCTTAACTCCCACTTTAAAACCACGAATTAAATCTCAACCAAGGAAATTTTACTGCTATAAGACTCCAAACTAAGACCTCAACCAATAATGGAGATCATCCATGCCCTATAGTACCAACATGCAAAATAAAACTTAACATGCAACTCAAGATGATCACTAAATTAAGTTCGACTAAATAATAGGGTTATTAGCTCATAAATTCGACTTAAAATACTTAAATACTTCAAAAGATGATGCACACTAACTTTTAACAACTAAGATCAAGCATAATATCAAGGAAACAATTCGTTTTAAGCACATATAAGGTCGAATTTAATACAAACTAAGCATGCATGTACATTTTCGAAAAGAGGAGCATATATAACATGATTATACTTGAAAATAATGTCCTATCTCTAACATGCAAAGTAGAATATGACTTTACAACTAAAGATCAGTAGCATGCAAAGGTTTTAATAGAGTTTTATTCATGGAAACACGTAGTTTATGCACATAAAAAGTATATCTCATAGAGAACTCTTTAATCCACATGAATTAAGAGTTTCTCTTTGGAGATCACATAAAATCAAGATATGCAAGCATTAAACTTCATCTCCTAAGCATGGAACTTCTTGTAAAGTGTATATTATATGAATGGGTAATGGAATTACACTATAATGGCAAGGATTTGATGAAGAAACAATTGAAGGGAATGGGGAAGGGGCTTCGACCGAATGAAGAAAAAGAGAGGGGGGGAGAAAATTTGAGAGTGAAAATGATGAGCTTGAGTGGAGTGTGGTTTTGGGTTAACTCCTCTTTATGGTTCATCATGCACTAATTCAATAGTGGAATTTGGAATGTACTAAAGTGCCCTTCTCCAATAACCAAGTAAAAGTGTATGCAAGGGTAGTTTAGTCTTTTGGTGGATAGAAGAAGGTTAGTGAGGTATGAATTGTCTCTTATGCCCTTTAAATTGAATTGGAGGGTGTTTGCATGCATGGGAAACTAAGTAATTTGTAATTTAAAAATCAACTAATTTATATAAAATATTTTTTATAAATATAAATGCACCTCCATAAATCACAAAATAAATATCATAAAATAGATTATGATTTTAAATTTTTAAAATCGATTTTTCATATAAAATGAAGTACTTTTGATTATCATTTAAAAATACTAAATGATAAGATTTTCTTTTAAAATTTTTTATATAAACTAATATGTTAAACACTTAGTTTATAGGCACTCAGTCATATAGATCATCCACATTTATAATTCCACACAATTTAAATTTTAATTATAAACACACAATTATATATAGATAGGGTTTAGAAATACCGGTCGTAACATCCTCTCCCCCTTTAAGGATTCTGTCCTCAGAATCTAGGAGAATAAGTGAGGATACCGGCTACGCATATCCGACTCTAGTTCCCACGTTGACTCTTCAACCTTGGGATTTCTCCAAAGTACTCTTACCAACTTGACCAACTTATTTCTAAGACTCTTCTCTTGCCAGTCGAGTATTTTGACAGGTTGCTCCACAAATGACAAGTCTACCCGAATCTCTATAGGTTCATATTCTATCACATGGTTGGCATCAGGATTATACTTCTTAAGTAATGACACATGAAACACGTTATGCACATGCTGATACTGAGGCGGCAAAGCTAATTCATAGGCCACTTTCCCTACTTGACTCAAAACTTCAAAAGGACCAATATATCTAGGTGCTAACTTCCCTTTCTTGCCAAATCGAGACAATTCTTTCATCAGTGATACTTTCAGCAATACGGCTTAACCTACTTGGAATCTAATATCCTTACGTGTCGGGTCTACATACTTTCTTTGCCTATCTTGAGCAACAAGTAATCTGTTCTGAATCAATTTGACTGTCTCATGCATTTGTTGCACCAATTCCGGGCCTAAAATCTTTCTTTCTCCCACTTCATCCCAGCTGGTTGGTGATATGTATTTCCGTCCGTATAAAGCTTCGAATGGTGGCATGCCAATACTGGTGTGATAGTTGTTGTTATAGTAGAATTCTACCAATGGCAGGTTGTCGTCCCAACTTCCCGCAAAATCAATCGCACAACTACGCAACATGTCTTCAATTGTTTGAATTGTCCTCTCGCTTTGACCATCAATCTGCGGATGATATGCCGTACTCATATTCAACTTGGTGCCAAGACTTTCTTGAAATTGCTTCCAGAATCTCAAGTTAAATCGTGGATCTCTGTCCGAAACTATTGATACAGGTACGCCATGTCGTAATACGATTTCACGCACAAACAGGTGGACCAATCTGTCCAATGAAGACCTCTCGTTAATCGGAAAAAAATGTACCGACTTCATAAGGTGGTCAACTATAACCCATATAGCATCATGTCCGGATTTCGCTCATGGTAATCCTACTATAAAGTCCATGGAAATGTTTTCCCACTTCCATTCTGGAATCTTTAAAGACTGAATTAATCCACTTGGTTTTTGATGTTCTGCCTTCACTTTCTGACAAGTATAGCACCTCGCAGCCTATTCTGCTACTTCTCGCTTCATATTTGGCCACCAAAAGTTCTGTTTCAAGTCCTGGTACATCTTGGTGCTTCCTGTATGGATTGAAAATCTAGAATTATGAGCTTCTTGCAATATCTCATTCTTCAATTCAGTCACATGAGGAATCCAAATTCTTGAGGAAAACCTTAATATACCTAGTTCATCCCTTTGAGTACAAATCTCTTCTCCAGTCAGTTGATTATTCTCCTGTTTCATTACTTCTTCCTGACATTTCCGTATCTTTTCCAATAATGATGGCTGAAAAGTCATAGTACGACAAATCTCCTCAGCTTTTCCGCAAATACACAGTTCCCATTCAAATCTCCTGATTTCTTCAGATAATTCCTTTGATACCGCTGCCATATTCAACCTCTCTTTCCTACTCAAAGCATCACCTACCATATTTGCCTTTCCCGGATGATAATTTATCGAGCAATCATAGTCCTTAATTAATTCCAACCATCTCCTTTTCCTCATATTGAGCTCCTTCTGAGTGAAAATATACTTCAAACTCTTGTGATCCGTGTAGATCTCACACCTTTCTCCGTAAAGGTAATGTCTCCAAATCTTAAGTGCAAATACTATAGCTGCTAATTCCAAGTCATGTGTAGGATACTTCAATTCATGTGGTTATAACTGTCTTGACGCATATGCAATCACCTTGTTGTGTTGCATTAGCACGCAACCCAAGCCCTTATGTGAAGCATCACTGAAAATCATAAAGTCTCCTTGATCTTCTGGTAATACTAGTACCGGAGCTGTAACCAACCTCTATTTCAATTCTTAAAAACTATCTTCACATTCTGCATTCCATTCAAATTTCTGATTCTTCCTAGTCAACTTAGTCAATGGTGTGGCGATTTTCGAGAAATCTTTAACAAACCTTCTATAATATCCCGCCAATCCTAGAAAACTTCGCACTTCCGTAGGTGTCTTTGGTCTCTCCCAACTCATAATTGCCTCAATCTTTGCTGGATCCACTTTGACTTCTTCATTTCCAATAACATGTCCCAAAAATTGAACTTACTTTAACTAGAACTCACACTTAGAAAACTTGGCATACAACTTCTCTTGTCGGAGTATTTCCAATGCTAACCATAGATGCTGCATATGTTCTTCTTTTGACTTTGAATATATAAGAATATCATCAATTAATACCACTACAAATTTGTCCAAATACTTTTTAAATACTCGGTTCATCATATCCATAAATGCTGCAGGAGCATTAGTCAACCCAAAAGGCATTACTAAGAATTCATAATGTTTGTATCTTGTCTTGACTGCTGTCTTCGGTATGTCGTTTTCTTTGATCTTTAATTGATGGTATCCTGATCTTAAATCAATCTTGGAAAAGCACTTAGCTCCTTTCAGCTGATCAAATAAATCATCTATCCTTGGTAGCGGGTAACGGTTCTTAATCGTCATCTTATTCAACTCCCGATAGTCTATACATAACCTCATGCTTCCATCCTTCTTCTTTACAAATAGAACAGGTGCTCCCCATGATGACGTACTTGGTCGTATCACTCGTTTGTCCAACAATTCCCGTAGCTGGCTCGCCAACTCTTTCATTTCTGCTGGTGCCATTCTATAAGGTTCCTTCGAAACTGGTTCCGTTCCTGGAGCAAGGTTGATCTCAAACTCAATCTGTCGATCGGGCGGTAAACCTGGTAGTTCATCTGGAAACACATATGGAAATTCATTGACTGCGGGGATATCTTCCATGCGAAGGCTCTCTCTTTCTGAATCCACTGCATAGGCTAGGAACGATTCGCAACCTCTCTTAAGCAATTTCTTAGCCTGGACGATTGTAAGAAACAGTTGCTTTTGCCTCTGACCCTTAAATACCACTTTCTCTCCAATCTCTGTCTTTAAATATACTTTCTTAGATTTATAATCTATATGGGCGTTATTCTTCCCTAACCAATCCATGCCTAAGATTATATCAAACTCCCCTAACTTGAAAAGTATCAAGTCTGCTAAAAATTTATGCCCCGAAATATTATTCTCACACTTAGGACAGAATTGACTCACATGAATCTTCTCTTGGCTCACAATTACCACATCTATTACCTCGTTCAGGGTCATTTTATCACATTTAAGTTTATCAATGAAAGTTTCTGATATAAAAGATCTAGTAGCTCCATAATCAATCAATACCTTAGCTTCAACATTATTCATTAAAAGTTTACCTGCTATCACCTCAGAATTCTGAACAGCGTCCTTCATCTTTAAATCAAATGTCCTTGTTGTCGCTTGCGGAGTTGCGGTAGATGGTGGAGGTAATGCCAATACCTCAGCTGGCATGCTTGCACTAGTAATTTCCTGTTACGATCGGCATTTTGTGTAATATTATTTGTGAACACTGTATCATATTAGAGTCAACTATAAATATGCATAATGATTGTACGTTTGCGTGAATGGAAATTGCTGCATAATAAATTGCTTTATGGAGTATATAAATTTTTTTCAAAGCAAGAGTTTTATTAATTGCCCTTATTTTTATTTATAAAGAATATTCTATATCTTGGAAAATTATCTTTTAAAAATTATTTCACTCATAAATTTCAAAAGTGATCTCATAAAATTTCTAAAAATCCAAGTTATTTTATGGTATAAATTTTATAATTTTTGAACTTTTATTTTATTTTATAAAAGTAAATCTTTGAAAATTAGTTGTTTAATAATTAGCAAATTACATGGAAACCCTTGCATGAAAATCACTCTTACATTCAATTAAAGGGCAAAGAAGACATTTCTAACCGCACTAACTCACATTTTGTTAGCCAAATTACCTCCTTGACCTTGCATGCAAAATGGCCTAACTTTAGCTAGAGGGTTACTCTTGTCATTTCCTAAATTCACTTAGATTTTAGTCAAATCAAGGACATAAAAACAAACCAAAGAGTGATGATCACTCCATTCCACCCCACCACTTCACCCTCCCTTTTCTCCTCCTCCCTCCCTCTCGGCTTTTCCCCCTCCCTCTCGGCCATTCCATAGCCGAGGCCCCATTCCCTTCCTTTCTTCATTGCTTCACTCAAACAATCATCCTATAATCAAGTAATCTTACTCCCTACATGTTATTCTTACATATATCAAAATTTTAGAGTGAAAAACTTATGTGTTGACCTTGCATGGTGGTGTTTTTGTTAAACTCAAAGTGAACATCCATGATTCTTATGAATCCAAGGCTTTCACCATGAGTTATAGTATCATAGGATTGAGAATGGCTAGACATGAGTGTGTTACAATTATGAAAATGTTGTTTTCACCCTAATCCAATCGGCCATGACTTGATAGGAGCCGAATGGATGGTGTTTTGTTGCCCTGTTTTATTTTTGTGTGTTTTTATGATGATAACATGAAATTTGTAGTAAAAGCTTGGTAAAAACCTTTGCATGATAGGTGGTCATTTAGTTATAATCCATGTTAGGATTGCATGTTGAATTATGATGAAAATTTATTTGGAAATCATGTTGTTTTGGCTTATAAGATTCGAAGGCATGCATGCATGTAAACCACTCTTGAATTTTGGAAGTTCTTGATCATTTGGATTGATGTTTTTGTTAGTAAACTTTAATTTCAGTTAAGTTAAGATATTAATTAAGATTTGTGCTCCTTAATATGTGATGTTAATTCGTTTATATTTATAAAGAAGGTAAAAGTTGTTGTCCTTCAAAAACTTGATGACTTGTAATTTGTGTAATGTGATTACTTTTATTTTGCTATGTTGCACCTTAGGTAAGGATGATCTCCACTAAGCCTATTTTGAGTGTAAGAGAGTTAGTTCAGTAGATCACCTTAGTTAAGGATTGGTTTGGCTTTTTGGTTGTTGTTGGTTGGGTTTGTTAAGTAAGAACCTTGGTGAAAGGAGAGTATTAGTTTCTGCAGAAAATCAGTTTGGTACCCTGAGGTTTAGAGTGAGATTTGACCATGTCATTGTTGTGCACTTTGAGGCCCAAGCCACCAGAATCTAGCACTAGGAGTATAAAATAGGTTTTAGGTATTTGTTGGAGGTTTGTAAGACGTTTGGTTAGGTGCACGAGTGGAACCACAAAATCTGTCCAGCAGGGGACAATATTGTTGCAACTTAGAAATGGGAAGTTTTGACCATGTCATAGGTAGGCCCTCATTAGGCCCTTCTGGGCCTTAGTTAGAGGGAGTGTCAGAGGAGTTTTTACAGTCATATTTCATAGGATTTGAGTTAGAATAAGGTGTCACAAGTTAGTTCAAGTCAGGACCTTTTCTGCCCAGAAAAACAGGGGAACCATGTATTTTAAGCTTAGGCCTAGGGAGGCCCAAGCCAGGCCCTTGAGCCACATCAAGTTTGGGAGTTGACTTATGATCAGAAGAGTCTAGTATAGAATTTTTGGAGGTAAACTTGAAGTGTAAGAGTGTCAAATGCACCCAAGAAACCTTAGATGTCATTCCGAAATTTACCATAATTAGCACCTTCACTTACCACATAGTTTTAGAGCACTTATGAGTGAGGCCTAGGTTGACCACTATAGTTGCAAGATAGCCTAAATCCAGTAGAGTTAAAGGCCCAATTTAGGGTCAATAGGAATTGGATAGTTTAGTAAAGGCACTTCGAGTTAGAAAGCCAAAATTTGGAGATTTTGTCTAGTTTAGCAATTAAGTGACTTAAGTTGTGGAGCGAGATCATCCAAGCCTAGTGTTGCAATATGGTGTGTGTCATATTATTTGGTACTTAAATATGGTATGTGAGCATATGTATCTATGTGTACTATTATGTTTATAAGGTTATTATAAATTGCGTGTATATAGGCCTAAGTGCCATTGTGTTTAATTTCGGTTTGCAAATAGGTTGAGTTGGTGAGAATATATTATAATGAGGTTATTATCATTTGTGTAGGATCTCGAGACGAGGGTAAACTTTCCATAAAGGTCGAGTAAAGCTTCCCGTTGCTCCTACCTGCAATTCCAGTCCAGACTTGCTCAAGGTAAGTGATTCAACCTGCCTTTTTTGTTTACACTGCAAGTGTGTGTTAACTAGTTCCTATATATGATACGAGTATTCTGATTTACCTTGATATACATGGACCAAGTGGTTTTCAAACCTATCTTCGTATTATATAGAAATGCCATGAACCCTCAAGTGTCAATTGCAAGTAATTTAGCCTCATTTGAAGATTGTTATGAAAGTAGATCAAATTTCATATTATGCTAGCATACCAAAGTAATTGTGATGTTGAACCATGTGTAAGTTATACTCAGTAACCTCAGCTTGAAGCCTAGAAGTCAGTCATTCCTTAAAGATTGTTAATGATTGCTTGATAACCCTATCCTTACCCTAAAGCTTGATACCCTGGTATACCTTGAGTTGTTGATCACTTTCTTTGTATTTTAACACATATATCATACCTGGAACCAGTAATGCTTATCTTCTTGATATTTTAATACCTATACCTTATCTGAAACTATTGCTTTAAGCCTAGTCTGGAATTACTCTTCCAAATTATCCGATAACCTTACTAAATCTCCATGTCAAAGTCCTTGTAAATAGAAACCTTCCAAATTACCCTTATAGAGTAAAGCCTAGTGGATCATGGCCCTAGTGGACATATTTCCAGTGTTTCAAAGTGGATTCATACCCCTTGATAAAAATGTTTACTGTTTAAGAAATTAATTGTCAATCGGCATCAATTTTTGAAATGATTAAAAATTTGGATTTTCAGTCCCAAAGGGGGATAAATGTTTTCTTTAAAAAGTGGATCTGGGCTGAGATGCGAGTCCTTTCCACACTTAAATTGTAGGCTTAAAAGTTGCCTAGGGATCCCATTAATGTTTTAGAACCCAGCGAGGTTCGGGATTACTTCGCGGCTGATCACCGGCTGTAATACGTAGCGTCATAAAATTGTTTTTGATTAAGAAATGATTTTGGAAATGTTTTTTTACAAACAATTGATGCCATCACCCAAAAGTTCATCTCTTATTATTATTAGCTCTATATTCACATTGCTATTCTTTTATATATCTCGATTTATGTTTGTACCGTATTGTTTAGCACTTGTTGAGCATTTGGCTCACTACTTGCTTTCACCCTGATATTACAGCTAGCAGCTATGGTTAGATTCAAGCAGACAGCACGTAAGACTTGTGATGCCGATGCGTATGTTCGAGCTCAGGTAGAATAAGAGATAGTTTTATGTGAGGACTCGATATTAAAACCAGTTGTAATAGTTAATAATGTTGGGATGATCCAAACCCTAAACTATAAGATCTTGGATTCAGTTAGATTTACTTTCTTTTAACTATTGTAATAGTTTTTATATTATGTATTGTTAAGTTGGGGGTGTGACATTGCCACATTCATCAAAGCCTTGACTGGTCCGGTTGACTTGCATTCCCTAGCTATATGTCCAGTCTTTCCACACTTATAGCATTTAACTCCCGGCTTCGGTATCTTAAACTCATTAGCCAAGTGTCCCTTCTGATTACATCTATAGCATGTCATGTACAACTTATTACACACTCCTGGATGTCTTTTTCCACAATGCTTGCACTCTGGTCTCTGAAATCTATTTTCTCCAACTTGTCCTTGGCTTGACTAGTTGTCCCCCTTAGAATCTTGTCTCTTGTTCAAATTTCCCTTCTTCTGAAAATTTACGCCATTGTGGAATCCAATCCTTTTCACACTCCTGTCTTGTGAGCTTCCGGCTTCAGATCTCTCTCCATAAAATGGAACTTTTCTCTTCTTGTTATCCTTTTCTTTCCTTGACTGTATCCCATTACTCTAAATCAGAGCAGCCTTCTGTACTACTCCAGCATAAGTATCAAGCTCAAACATAGCCACTCTATCTCTGATCCAAGGCTCTAATCCTTGTTGGAATCTCTTTGTTTTCTCTTCCTCAGTGTTGGTATACTTCATCACAAACCTTGACAGCTCCGTAAACTTCTTCTCGTACTCTAATACAGATATACTTCCTTACTTCAATTCAAGAAATTTAAGATCCATCTGATTATGCATATACTTAGGGTAGTACTTTTGAAAGTAACAATTTGTCGAGGTGGTACTGGTGGGTCAGGTGGTTGGTGTAGTTCACGATTATCTTGGTTTTCGAATTGTTGTTGAAGAGTTAGTTGTTGTTGAGCTATAGCGTTTGTTTGTTGTTGTAAAGTTTCCAGTAATCGAAGAATATTAGGATCTGTGGTAGAAGTTGTTGTCGGGTTCTTCTTTTTAGGTGGCATGATCCTGAAATAAAAGTTATATCAAAACAGGTATGAACAATATAGAAAATTTCATGGTTAAGGTGTCACAAATCATTATATTCATTCAATCGGGTTTCAAATTAAACAATAAGGATGGTGCATATAAAGGTATGAGAACAATTGAAAGCAAATAGAACGATAGTGCATAATTATCGAAATTAGGGTCAAGGTATATCTAGATCGAAATAGAGTCTGAACTTAGGGATAACATGCTTAATTAAAGGAAACAACAGGGAATTCTACAAAGTCCAACAATACAACGACATGAAAAGCAGATAATGGAAAGAACTAAGGCTCCACTCCATCAGAACGGGGTTCGGTAGTCTTCTCTTCACGAAGCGTCTTCACAATGCACTGGAGCTCATCTGCAATCATCTGGATAGTATACTGGCCGGTACGGTCTCGGTGCGATGGCATCTCATCAAGCTTAGTGTTAACGTACTGAACCAAGGTCTCAAGTCTCGCAGTCATCTGCTCCTTAGGATTTCTTTCATAGTTTCGGCTTTCCGGATACACGTTCTTCAATCGCTCTATCATTCGATCGTACTTTCCCTGAAGCCTGTCAAACTCACGCCTCAACTCAGCATACACGGAGAAAGCAATTGTGTCAGACGATTCTGAAGATGATGAGGAATGCGCCCTTTGCTGCCAAACAATGCATATATATAAGAGAATTAGTACTAAATGACTCGAATATCCTATACCTACACTCTCGTATAATATTCTATAAACCTATATACATATATAACCTATTTGGGCTGTCCAGGGACTCTAAACCATTGCTCTGATACCAAAACCTGTCACGCCCCAAACATTTACAAAAGATAATATACGAGTAATTATATCAGTTAACAAAAGGAAGTAAATACATCTGAATCCAAGATCTTACAGTTTAGGGTTTGGAACAACCCAACTCTATTAACTATTACAACTTGATTCCAATATCGAGTCCTCACACACAAAATCACTAACTACCTAAGCTCGAACATACGAATTGACATCACAAGTCTTATGCGCTGTCTGCTTGAATCTAACTATATCTGCTAGCTATAATATCACGGTAAGCAAATAGTGAGCCAAATGTTCAACAAGCGCTATCATATACATAAACAAGAATAATACATTAACAATGGAATTGAAAGATTCAACAATATTGTATCAAGAGATAAACTTTCAGGATAATGGCATCTTTTATTGTAATAAAACCATACAAAACCATTTCCTTATCAAAAACCATTTTATGACGCTACGGATTACAGCCGGTGATCAGCCGCGAAGTAATCCTGAACCTCGCTGGGTTCTAGAACATTAATGGGATCCCTAGGCAACTTTTAAGCCTACAAATTAATAGCGGAAAGAACTTGCGTCTCAGTCCAGATCCACTATCTAAAGAAAATATTTGTCCCCCTGTGGGACTGGAAATTCAAAGTTTAACTTTTTATTTTAAAACTAATGCGATCTTAGAATTTCCATAACAGTACTCCTATATAGCGTGGTCTGATAATTTTCCTTAATCATCATCATCAGCAAAAGTTACTATTCATCTTGTACGGACCATTACCCCTCGCCTTACTTTAAAACCTTGGTTAAGGCCCTTAAATGACTAATTGGAGTATGGAACAATTATGTAAAGTGGGTTAGGCAGTTGGTAGGGGACTCGCAAAAGAATCACCTTAAAACCCTTAATAATTAATTTATTAAAAATGGTGGAGCCGAGGGTACTCGAGCGACTTAAGTGAATCGTTAAGCGCAAAAGCCAATGTTAGGGTCTAATTGGTTAAAGTATAGATTCATAAGCGACTTTGGTTTAATTCCAACTTATATGTTGTTTATAGGTTACCAGACTCGTCCCAAGCCTTTTCTCACCCCCAGTCGCTCAGGCAAGTTTTCTACCCGTTATACTGTTGTTGTGATGTAAATATATGTATATGCATTATCTTGTGATAAGTGCATGATTGTTATTAGCAAATTTTGCGATATATTGGAGCATGCTGATATGATATATATGTATGTGTGTTTCGTAATCTTGATATCTAATTGTTGATTCAATTGCTTATAAGTTGCATAATACCTATGCTAGAGATAAGCTGTAGTTGTGTATACCCTTAGTATAGGGGACCCAAAGGTGAACATATTTTCTAAACCGGGAGACGATGTTCCCTAGTATATTATATATATATATATTTATATATATATAAATAGTTTTCAAAACTATTATTCGAATAAGGTTTATTCGATAACTTTATTTCACTTAATGAATATTATTTTGAATATTCATTCGAGGACTTATGACTCCGCTTATTTTATTTAATGAATATTGTTTTGAATATTCATTCGAGAACTTATGACTCCGCTTATTTTATTAAATAATATTCTTTATTTTATTAAAAATAATGTTTCGATAATCAAACTTATTTTTGATTATTCTAATAAAGATCTTACTTTCGTATAAGTATATCTTTGGTTATTTATTATTTATTTCAAGTATGAGTTATAAAACTTCTACTTCAATTATTTTTATAAAGATTATTCTTTATGGGAATATTATTTAAATAATAATATTCAGATATTTTCTAATATATTGGGACTGATTTATTTTATTAAATCAGCATTACTCCAAACATTCTTAAAAATGTTTTCGAGTCTTCAAAATGATTTTTAAAGGTTAGGGCGGATCCCAAAACTCATTTTTATATTTAAGATCCTCCTTTCGAAGGGGATTTAAATACTCGCTCAAAACCTGAGGGATCCGGCTCTGTGGTGTGTTTTATATTCGCAACAAGGTTGTTGTTTTGATAAAAGAGTTTTTGATTACTTACCCAACACTCGGGAAGTAAAATTCTTAGAACAAGTTAATCCATTAACAGGCACCGCTTGGGAAATATCGGTGAGTTTTCCTTTCCAACTAGATACGACTTCTTGGTGGAGCCGTATTAACAAGTTTCTACTTGGGGAAAGGGGGGACAAGCTTTATGTTTTAGAGTCATGGATTTCATCTGAACTAGGAGTGGCGTAAGTGGTCGAGTGGCGCCGGCCCAGCCTTATTATATTGGCCCAAATGGCCTGGAAGTTCCGCTAAGACGGTCCATTCCTTAGGAGTCCAGTGTTCGGTTGACAAGTAAATCCGACAGGTTCTCCTCTACTTGTAGAAAATGGTCGGGTTGCACTACTGCGACTGATCATCGTAAGTGGTCTTCCTGGCGTGGCAAACTCCCGTAATGAGTTCATCATCCAATTGGATATTTCTGCAACACTACCCAGAGCACTTTGATAGAAAGGCTACGGCTGGGCGATTGTTAAGTGTTGGCAGGGTCGAGTTTTCAAAATGATGTTTTCATCAAATGAAGTATCTCGTAACTTCATTTCATTTTGATGATATTTCAAATATTAATTATATACAAGTTTTATCGTGTAGCTTCATCTATGGGATGAACTAATTATAACTTGAATGGTGGTAGTTCAAGTAGTATTCGGAAAAGATATAAGTATATTGGTGTATTTTGTAACTTCATCTTTTCAACTTATATCTGGTTAATGATTACCTTATGCATGACAAAGATTTTCAAAAAAACGTTGAGACAAGGTTAGATATATGAGATCACCTTGCAACGATATTTTTATACAGTTATAAACTGGAACTCTATGTATATTATACATGGAAGAGGATTTAAAAATTCTGAAAAGTATATATATATATACTAAATATTTTGCGACTTGGTCGCATTAAGAGATCAAACTTGGTTCATTTCTTCTTGACCAGGAGTTTCATGAGTACTTTGAGGATGCTCATATATTGTTAATTATTATACATATTATTTCGGTGGGCTTGTTGCTCACCCTTGCTTTCTTCTTTCATCACACAACATCAGATAGACAAGATGAACAGGACCAAGCTCCCAATTCGCGAGCGGATAGGAAACGTTCCGCAGTTTCCTATAGGCGTTAATGTCGCTGTAGCTGAGGTAGGAACTACCAATAGGCTAGGCTTTCAACTTTTGATGTACAAGACTTATGTATCTTTATGAATTGTAATAATGGCAAAGAAATGTAAATTTATTCAGAAACCCTTTTAAGGTGTAATGGCATATAATTGTGGAATAAAATGACTCGTGTTATTTTTGGATATTCATCTCTGAGACTATAACTTGTGGTGTGTGTGTGTGTGTATTGTGGGGTCACAGTACTCAGTAGTTGGTTGACTGTTAAGATTAAGTATTGATAAGGGAAATGGAACTCATGACAACCCGAATCCCCGACCCCGGATTTGGGGGTGTTACAGAAATGGTATCAGAGCTAAGCGTTATAAACCTCAGAGACGATGTGATGTTAAGATAATAAGTTCACTAAGATAATAAGAACTCTTGCCAAGTTCATAGTCGGGCTGCCTAACGTAGTACTGACAGTTAAAACCCTTATGGGAACCCTTATAAATATCGTGATAGAAGCGTAGTTCGTTATCGTATATAGTAGCGGGACTCCGAACCCTGAGGTTGAGGAGCAACAACGCGATGATGTTTTATTACTGATTGGGGATCAGATTGTGGATCCAATGGAACACCCTAATGAGGGACCGGATGATATTCATATTGAGAATGTAGCGGTTGAGGATGTTGTCCCAGAAGGGATTGTTGTTGAGAAGGATCTCGTGGAGGATCCTAACAAGACTGAAGAGATGATCGCGGAGGAATTGATAACCATGGTTAGGGCGACTACCTGAGGTAGGATTGGCCGGTCACTGCCGGAGGTTCGTTCAAGTTTGTAAAGATAGTAGCCCCTTTAACGCGGCTTACTCGTCAGACTAAGAAGTTCGAATGGACAGAGAAATACGAGAACAACTTTTAAGAACTGAAGCAAAGGTTGGTGACGTCCCCTCTGTTGGCGTTGCTGGATGGAAAATGAGATTTTGTGAAGTGTAGTGACGCTTCGCATAAGGAATTAGGGTGCTTCTTATACAACACAGCAAGGTAATCGCGTACGCGTCAAGACAATTAAGGGAATATAAAATTCGGTATCCCCACCCATGAGCTTCGGCTCGTGGCAATAGTTTTTCCCTAAAGATTGGAGGCACTACTTGTATGGAGAGAAGTGCGAGATTTACACAAGCCATAAGTGCTCTAGTACATTTTCACGCAGAAAGAGCTCAACATGCGCCAAATGAGGTGGTTAGAGCTAATCAAGGATTACGATTATGAGATTCTTTATCATCCAGGGAAAGCCAAAATGGTGGCTTATCAGGAATATATGATTTGATTTATTCATGGAAGGATGCAAGTACCTTTTTAAAGGTGGAATTAAGGATAAAACCTCGATAACTTGAGATGAACCATGGGGGAATGCATAATTTTTATTCTATAGTTTTAAATTATAAGTGAATATTAGTTTGAATATTCATTTGAGGACTTTGACTCCGTTTATTTTATCAACTAATATTCTTTATTTTCTTAAAAAATAATGTTTCGTTATTCGCCAAGTATTCGAGAAATGATTGATATAGTCAATCATTCTTACCTTAAATATTTTTAGAAAGTTATTTTCAAAACTTTTACTTCATTTGCTTTGACAAAAGCTGTTCATTATTAGAATATTAATTCTAACATAATATTTAGATACTCTTTGATTATCTTAGAATTGATTTATTCTATCAAATCATCCTTACTCCAAACACTTTCAAAAATATTTTCGAGTCTTCTAAATGATTTTAAAGGCTAGAGCGGATCCTAAAACTTGTTTTCAAATTTAAGATCTTCCTTTCGAAGTGGACTTGAATACTCGCTCAAAAATCTGAGGGATTCGGCTCTGTTGTGTATTTTATATTCGCAACGAGTTTGCTGTTTTGAGAAAATAATTTGATTACTTGCCCAATGTTCGGGAAATAAGTCAATCTAATTGAGTCGACATAAGCGACAAGCCGTGGTACGGTCTATCAAGGTGTAAAAGGCTGGGTGACAGTCCATCAACGCTTGAGTGGCCGGGTAACGGTCTAGCGCAAGGTCCTAATGCGACCAGGGTGATGACCGGAGAGGAATTCATCCATCTACTAGTAGTAAAGGTTACTTAATTGGTATCTTTGCCTGATTAGCAAGATATCGGGTTTATGCCAAAGTTTTCTTCTTTCCAAATTTATTGAATATTACAACTCTGTTTATACTTTTCATAACATAGGTTTTCAAGGAGTGTATGATATATATATAGGTGTATATATATATCGAAAATTAATGAAGTATCTCGTAACTTCATTTCTTTTAAATGATATTTCAAAGATTGATTGTATTCAAGTCTTATCTTGTAGTCTCATCTATGTGATGAACTTCTTGAACGGTGGTAGTTCAAGCAGTATTCGGAAAAGATATAAGTATATTGGAGTATCTTGTAAATTCATCTTTTCATCTTATATCTAGTAAAGGATTATCTTATGCATGACAAAGATTTTTTAGAAAAATGTTGAGACAAGGTTAGATATATGAGATCACCTTGTAACGATATTTTTACACAGTTATAAACTGGAACTCTGTGTATATTATGCATGGAAGAAGATTTCAAAGATTTTGAAAAGTATATATACATATATACTGAATATTTTGCGACTTGATTGCGTTAAAATATCAAACTTGGTTCATTTCTTCTTGACCAAGACTTTCATGAGTACTATGAGAATGCTCATATATTGTTAATTATTATACATGTTATTTTGGTGGGCTTGTTGCTCACCCTTGCTTTATTCTTTTATCACACAACAACAGCTAGACAAGATGAACATGACCAAGCTCCCAATTCGCGAGCAAATAAGAAATGTTCCGTAGTTTCCTATAGGCGTTGATGTTGCTGTAGCTGAGGTAAGAACTACCAATAAACTAGGTTTTCAACTGTTTATGTACCAGACTTATGTATATTTATGAACTGTTATAATGGCAAAGAAAATGTAAATTTATTCAGAAACCCTTTTGAGGTCTAATGGCTTATAATTGTGGAATAAAATGACTTGTGTTATTTTTGTATTCATCTCTGAGACTATAACTTGTGGTGTGTGTCTATATTGTGGGGTCACAATACAGAGTAGTTGGTTGTTTATTAAGATTAAGTGTTATTAAGGGAAATAGAACTCGTGACAACCCGGATCCCCGACCCCGGATTTGGGGGTGTTACACACGGGGTGGAGAGTTTGTATGGATTATAGAAAGCTGAACAAGGCCACGAGGAAGGAACACTTCCCTCTTCCCTTTATTGATGAGATGTTTGACATGTTGGCTGGGCATAAATACTATTGTCTTCTAGATGGCTATTCGGGCTAAAATTATCAGATTTGCATCGCTCTAGAAGATCAGGAAAAGACTAGCTTCACTTGTCCATTTAATACTTTTGCCTTATGAAGAGTTTCTTTTGGTTTGTGTGGAGCACCTGCCATATTTCAGAGATGCATGATGGCCATTTTCTCTGACATGATTGGTCAGAATGTGGAGGTGTTTATGGACGATTTCTCTGTGTTCGGTGATTCTTTTGAAGAGTGCTTGAAAAATCTTGGTGTAGTTCTTAAAAGGTGTGTTGAAACCAATCTGGTTCTCAACTGGGAGAAATGTCACTTTATGGTGCAACATGGCATTATTCTTGGGCACAAGGTCTCTAGTAAAGGTCTTGAGGTGGACAAAGCCAAGGTGGGGGTAATTAAAAACCTTCCTCCACCAATTTCTGTTAAGGGAGTCCGCAACTTTCTTGGCATGCGGGTTTCTATAGGCGGTTCATCAAGGACTTCTCTAAAATCTCTAAACCGTTGTGCAATCTTCTAGAGAAAGATGTCCCTGTCAAGTTTGATGATGAGTGCCTAGCTACTTTTGAGAGCTTAGAGAAGAGTTTGATCACGACACCTGTCATAACTACACCTGATTGGAATGAGCCTTTTGAGATGATGTGCGATGCAAGTGACTATGAAGTTGGAGTAGTTCTTGGGCAAAGGAAGAACAATATATTTCATGTGGTCTACTATGCTAGTAAGACCCTCAATGGTGCTCAACTGAACTATACTACTACTGAGAAAGAACTCTTAGCCATTGTTTATGGTTTTGAGAAGTTTCGATCTTATTTGCTTGGGACGAAGGTGACAGTTTTCACTGATCACGCTGCTATTCGCTATCTTGTCTCGAAGAAGGACTCGAAGCCTAGATTGAATCGATGGGTTCTTTTACTTCAGGAGTTTGAATTGGAGATCAAGGATATGAAAGGTGCTGAGAATCAAGTCATTGATCATCTATCTCAGTTAGAAGATCCGAGTATGACTTCATATGATAAGACATTGATTAATGAGTCTTTTTCTGATGAGCAGTTATTTGGGGTGCAAGAGGAAGAACCGTGGTTCGTAGACATTGTGAACTACCGTGTGAGCAATATTATGACTCCAGATTTGTCTTCTGCTCAAAGGAAGAAGTTTCTTCATGTGGTGAAGTGGTACATGTGGGATGAACCAATTTTGTTTAGACAAGGAGCTGACCAAATCATCAGGAGATGTATTCCAGACATTGAGAAGGAGGGTATCTTGCGAGACTGTCATTCGACGATTTATGGAGGGCACCATGGTGGAGAGAAGACATCAGCTCGTATCCTTCAAGTAGGATTCTTCTGGCCTACATTGTTTAAGGATGCGCATCAGTTTGTTTTGAAGTGTGATCACTACTAGCGTGTTAGTAAAATGTCCAAGAGGGATGACATTACTCTTAATGTGCTTCTCGAGGTTGAGGTCTTCGATGTTTGGGGAATTGACTTTATGGGACCATTTATCTCATCTTTTAACAATCAGTATATCTTGTTCGCAGTTGATTATGTCTCGAAATGGGTTGAAGTCAAGGCTTTGCCGACAAATGATGCAAATGTAATGCTTAATTTTCTTCACAAGCAGATATTCACAAGATTTGGGAATCAAAGAGTCATAATCCGTGACGAAGGATCGCATTTCTGCAATCGCAAGTTCACTGCTATGATGCAGCGATATAATGTGAATCATCACATTGCTACAACCTACCTTCCTCAGACTAATGGTCAAGCTGAGGTGTCTAACAGAGAGATCAAGTGATTCTAGAGAAAATTGTATGTCCATCGAGGAAGGATTGGTTTTTGAAGCTGGATGAAGCTGTTTGGGCGTATCGAACAACATACAAGACTCCGCTAGGCATGTCACCATTTCAATTGGTTTATGGTAAAGGATGTCATTTGCCTGTGGAGTTAGAGCATAAAGCATATTGGGCTTTGAAGAAATTGAACCTTGATATGGATGCAGCTGGTAAGAAAAAGGATGCATCAATTGAACGTACTCGATGAGTTTCGACTCAAGCGTATGAGAATAAAAAATGTATAAGGAGAAAGTCAAGAGCTGGCATGATAGGGGTCTAATGCTCAAATCATTTGTGTCGGGGCAACAAGTTCTTTTGTTAAACTCTCGTCTCTATCTTTTTCCTGGAAAGTTGAAGTCAAGATAGTTAGGGCCGTTTGTTGTCAAAATTGTGTTTCCATATGGAGCGGTGGAGATTTTTGAGAATAATCTAGGTCAAGTGTTCAAGGTAAATGAACAACGGTTGAAGCATTACTATGGGAATACGGCAAACCGTGAGGTGGTCAGTGCCATTTTGTTGTCCACTTGATCTCGGCATTCTAAGTCAAGCTAGCAACATAAACCAAGTGCTTCTTGGGAGGCAACCCAAGTTTGTTGCACATTAGTAGCTAGAGGAAGAAGAAAACAAGAAGAAAACTCCAAAAAAATCAAAAAAATGAAAAAAATGGGTGTCAACTACAGTAGCACGGCGCGCCCGCGCTGGGAAGCAGGGCGGCCGTGCTGAAAGTACAGAGACTGTGCGCGCTCATGCTAGTATGCGGGGCGGCCGCTGGCTCCCTGAACCTGAAAAAAATAAAAAAAAATGAAAATTCAAAACAAAATCACATCACTGCCGAATTTCCCTCTCCCACCTTCCATATTTCCCTCTTCAAATCAGTTTCAATCACCCCATTACTCCCATTATTCCCATAATCAATTCCCACTTCTTTTCCAAAACTAATTCCTAATTCCCTATATATGCATACACTTGTACACAATCTACTCTATCATTTCTTAATTCTCAAACCTAAATCTCTCTTATACACTTCTCTTTTATAAACACTTATTCACATTCAATGGCTCCAAAAAGACAAAGAACTCAAGTTAGCAGCAACACCACCGATTCTTCAAGTGTTTGGGGGTATGAGGCCTAGGTTTTCTACTCCGGAGGCTGAAGCGGAGTATGCGAAGCTGTTGACGAAGCCGATTCCAAAGGAGAGGGGTTTTCTGCCATCGGGGAAGGATGGTAAGTTTCTTGAGATGATTCTGGAGATGAGTTGGGTTTCTTTTTGTGAGACACCCGCTGTTGTGCCCATGAGTGTTGTTTGTGAGTTTTACATGAATGCGAAGGCGGATAAGAATGGTTTTACTGTGGTGAGGGGGTTGACGGTGGATTACAGTGCTGAGGCTATTTAGAGGGTTATCAATCAACCCGAGAGGAGGCCAGAGCAGGAGGATTGGAATGCTGAGACGGGGGATGTTTTTAACTTGGACTTGATTGTTGCTATGTTGTGTGTGCCATAGACTCACTGGAAGTTCAAGAGGGACATGAACGAGTATGCCACTTTCCCTGCCTCGTGCATGAACAGGTTTGGACGTGCATATAATTCTTTTATTTGTGCAAACATCATGCCATCTTTTTACGTGCATGATGTTACTGTGGATCATGCACGGTTATTGTGGGGGATTCTTCAGGGCGATTATGTGGATCTTGGATCGGTGATTTATAAGGATATTCTGAGGTTTCTGCGAGGAAGCACTACAGGCTTTATTCCCTATGCGTCCATTGTGACGAAGCTGTGTGGCAGTTGGAGTTTATTGGCCCACACACGAGCAGCTTCAAACTTTCGAGTGGCCCTATTGACAGTTCTACACTTTTGAGTATGCAGGAGTTGTAACGACTCGTATACTTTTATATTTAATTAAAGTGTAATTATGGAATTATTAAGTGAATAATATATGTGTATAACTTCTGTCAGCTATGTGTTGTTTTACTTTTATCTATGTGTGTAAATTATGGTGTCCAGGGTGGTTCGTGTAATTAATTATGGATTGTATTGGATTGTTTTTACTTTTAAAAGTGGATTTAATACAAGTTTATTTGTGTAAATATGTGGATTGTCTCTAAAATTATTTTTATGACTTTATAATTTTAATATTTATTTTTGGGATTTTATAAAATTTAGAAATCAATATTTCATCAATTATTTACCCTTGTATGATTTTCTAATTGTATTGATTTATAAAATCCGTATTTAATTTCAGAATTCTTCAAAAATTAAGAAACTCATATTTTATTAAGTTTGAATTATTTCGAGAATTTTAAAATTATTTTGGAAATTTTTGGGATTAATTTCACCCGCGCATCGATTCGTTTAATTGTTAAAAGCGGGTATAAATTGTATTTCATAAATTATTTTAAAATTATGAAATTTATGTTTTTATAAACTTCGGGATATTTGTAACATTTTAAGACTATTTTCATAATTTTCTAGAATTGTTTTGTGTGCACCTCGATCCGTTAACGTCGAATTTCGGGATAAACCGGGTCTCAGAATCTTCGTGATTTTCTATTAGTACACATGCTTGCATTACAGGAATTGTGCTGCCATGTGTCGCTTGTTTGTTGGTTAAAAAAACAGCAGATCAAACACAAAAACACACGCACGGAAGCACACCCACCCCCTGTTATTCTCTCCTCCACCCTTCTGTTCCTCGACCGTTTCTATCGCTGTTCCCGGGGAGGCGAGCCGCCGCTGTTCCCTTCCGGTAAGCCGCGCGGTTGCCTTTCAATTCGGCTTTCATTGATTGTTGGTATATATATATATACGTATATACTCCTGTGTATATATGTGTGCTAGTTGGTTTGGGGATTTTGATGCTGGGTTGCCCTATGTTCTTGGGCTGGTTTTCCGTTCCTGTTACATTTTCCGGCCATTGCCGATTTACTCTTTCCGGCCAACCGCGCGTGCATGCACGTGGAATTGACTTAAACATTTCTGTGTTCCGTAGATTATTTTGTGATGATAAATTTTAGTGATAATTGCCTTGACATTATTCGAATTAATTTATGAAAATTCGAGTAAATTCCTTGCGGTTATATTGGATGAATTGATTGTTTTCCATGAAATAAATTTAATTATGTGCGGGAATTTTATTTATAGGTGGAATCTGTGATTGGAAACTCAACTCAGGTACCTCCGGATTTTATCGCCGTCCGCGATGAATTTCGATGAGCGGACGGTGGACCGTGATGATTGTTATCTGAGTCCTAATATTTTAATATAAATAAATAATAAATGTACCAATTTTGTTTATGTGTTCAAAGTGAAATAGTAGTTACATATTATTATTCGAGATTGAGATTGCGATTGTAATGGTTGATTGACTGTTGGGTTGAACTGGTGGTTGAGACTTGTGATTGGATTGTTGGATTGTGGTTGTTGTGAGTTTGATTGTTGTTGATTTGATGTCGGATTGCTTCGACGGGTAGTCCGATAAACAAAGGAGACGCTGCCCGATTTCCGGGAAATTGACCTTGTAAGATGTGATGAAATATTTTGTCAAAACCAATAACCCTAATTTTGTAATATGACGAGTATACGTATTTTCTGAAAACGAACACCGAACCAATTTTCGAGATTGTGAACCCTAATTGTTGTGTGTGTTATTATAATATACATAATTACGAGTCAGGTTTGGATATCGTTGGGTAGAATTGGTATCGAGGATATGTCAAGCATACCTAGACGTCTAACGTAGAATATTTCGGCACTGTAGGTTCTAGTTGAAAACCCAAAGTTGAAAGACCCGAGAGTTGGCATTGGACTAAAGATAACCTAGTGATCAGTCGACAAGTACGGCGAGGTTCCAAGAGAAGGACCTGAGCGTTGAAGTCAGATCCAGGATAGTCTGATAGTAAGGCGATAAATCCGAGTGTCCAAGTCAGTCCAAGGTCAATCAGAGATAGTCGTAAGCTCTGCAAGGCAAGTACCCCTGACCATTCTTTTATGGTTCAGTACTTATGAATAGCTAAATGTTTTATTCTCGCAATGGAACATAAACGTTTTAAGTTACGTATCCCCTGTAGTTATAAATCACTGTTTTCAAATTATTTTGGGAAAACTAACTTCGAAAGGTACCTATCTCGAATGAAATGAATTGCGAACTGGATTTTATATGTGTGTTGGTTAAATAAATGATTTTGAAAATGAGATAGGTATAAGTGTTTCGAATACTGGATAAAACGGTCAGATATGGGATACATTGGGGCCAGAGTAGGCCTATTAAGGTGGCGTAAGAGGCTAATTCGGTTACGCGTAATATATAACCGATTAGTCCAGCAGGTCAGAGACCTTGCTAGTCTCTGAGTTCCTGAATAGGTATATGGGATGGCAGTGAGAGCCGTCCAGTGTTGATAGCCTGATCAGCTGTCTTCACATATCCGTACGTATCTGATTTGGCTTTGTGATTCTCATAACGGAACAAGTGAGTTATACGGTGGATTTGGAAATAAAAATGGCATGCTAGAATTAAACTCTGGTATTTGTACACATCACACTACTATGTTTGTTTTGTTGAAAGCATGCTAGTTTTGAGTATCCAGTTTATGAATTTTTTACATGTTTTGCAAGTGAGCTATAATCTGTGTTCCTATCACTATTTTATCATAAATTGCTTTACTTGTTATTCATATAGTGGTACTGCTGAGTAAATGATTGCTCACCCTTGTAGAGTTTTTATATATGTATTGTAGATGACTAGGAGATTCTTCCACGGTAGTCAAGGCAGAGTTCCAGTTTCTTTCGCGTCAGGCTCCTCTGAGGTAGTTGTATTGGACCAAAGATGGTCTGTTGAGTTGCTGTATTAAGATAGTATTGTTCAGATTATTGTTATAGGTTAGTTTTGTATTAAGGTTAACCTAAGTCATACTTAAACCTGGAAAAGGTCTTGGTAAAAAGGGGTCGTAGTTATGTATTATTAATGTTTTGGATTGAATTATGATTGTTATTATTGTTGTTGTTGACGTCAACTCTTGACCCCGGGGTTGAGTCCATCACAGTTGGTATCAGAGCTACAGGATTAAGTCCCTGATTTAGGTTAGGAATAGAGTCAAAAGGGCACAAGAAGGTTTATATATAGATGTGAGCCAGCAACTCAATCAGAAGAGCGAGTCTATGAGTTTGGTCAAGGGTTTCAGAGACGTAACCCTGTTGTCTATTAAGGATTGGATGGAATTTCCCTAACCTAGAGTACGTTTCCTCGTATATGTATTATTAATAATGTCCGATAGGGATTCCTAGTTTCCTTTCGAGAATTCGAGTCTGATTGAGAAAAGTCAACTTATGAGCAGACCCTTGATGTGTCAGCTAAAGAGACGCCCGCATTATTTCTAAATACCACATTTTCAATGATGGGGAATGCTAGTAGACTGATAGTGTGACCTTGGTGAGTTCGGATAGCATGGTAATAGCCAAGGACTGCTATGAAGACCAAGTTTTGTAGTGAATGTGGATCAGAACGGAGGTGGTATCTTTGAACCTTTCTATTTCTTTCTTGAAATGTGTTTTGTTTCCAGAGTAATTGTTTTCTATTCCATAAGTTGCTTATTTTCCTGTGAGAAAGTTATGAACCCGAAGTAAGCTACTTAGGGTTCTGTTGATCTCATTACAAATCAGATTCACCCTTTTCTATTTGTGAATTTTCATTTTAACATTGTTTCTTTTCTCGGAAATTCTATCGGTTGATTGGGGCAAATAATGCATATGAGTTGACCATTTGTTTGTGTGGCAAAAGGGTCTGGTGGGACGCCACCGAAGTATGTGATGTGAGCTATGCGGTACTAAGGCTGGCCATCTTATGTACTTGTATGGTTTCTCTCAGTCATACCTATATCTTCCCCACTGTTCCTTCTTATTCGATTGATTCCTTGACTTTGAAAATTCATTTGAAGTCCCGATGCAGTGAATTGTCAATAGCTTTTGTAATTAGAGAGTTCGGGTCATTGAAATTAATTGAGAGTTGACTTTCTGGAGGAAATAGAAGATTTACATCGGTTTGCTAGCTATCTCAGAAATGATAATAGTAGAGAGGATTCATGATTTGATATTGAAGGTTGCGGTTTTAGAAAAGTTAACCCTGTGAAAGATAGGTTAATGGTAGGAGATAATAAGTCGGCTTGGGAAGGAAGGGTAATTCTGTGATTGATGAATCACTTGAAGGTGATAAGAAATCATCCCTAGAGAAAAGGTTGGTTGAAATTTAGACTATGGTGCCTGGAAGAGTTTAGCGTTTCTTAAAATTGACCAGATTTATTAGTTTGTTCAATGTAGGTGGGTGATATAGCCAGCCAAGTCTTGTTGTATATTAAAGTTGATGTGGTAATTAAGTAGTGGCGGAAAGTTGGTCAGTTGATGTTGTATTGAGGAGCTATGCTATGGTATTCAATTTCTTTGTATTTTAGTTCCCTGAAGTGTTATTGATTCTGCTACTGTCATTGTTGTTGTGATTGCTAGTGCTAATAATCTAGATTTCTTGGGTATATGGACCCCGGTATTAAGGATATGGGTATTTTATTGGGCAGCATTTTCCTAATACAGGTGCACGGTTTAAACGGTGATATTTTTTGTTAAAAATTTTGCTATGTTTTGAATAAACTCATTTATATATCTCAGGAAGATGCCACCTAAGAAAGCTACCCAGTCTAAAAAAATAGTAGTAGTTTTTCGGAGGGTCCAACTATAAATGAAATTCTAGATTTGTTGCGCCAGCAGTAGCAACAACAGTTGCAGTTAATCTAACAGGTTCAGCAGCGGTAACTACTGTTGCAGCAGCAACAGCAAGGAGTAAACCCAAGTGTTTGTTTCAAATCTTTTCAGAATGTTAACCCCTCTGAGTTTAAAATTGAACCTAATCCAGTAACTGTTGGAGCATGGTTAAAAGAGATGGATAAAGCTTTCAATCTTGTCCAAGTAAGTGATAATTTTAAGACTGATTATGTAAATCACTTCTTAAAGAATAAAGCAAATTACTGGTGGGAGTCAACTAGAGCGTTAGAAGGAGAAGGCCCTGTTTCATGGTCTAGGTTTACTGAGTTGTTTTTGGAAAGGTATTTCCCAGATTGTGTGCGGAGTCAAATGAAAATTGAGTTTCTAGAACTGAAACAAGGTGGAAGAAGTGTGTTGGAATTTGAAGGCCAAGTTTACAGAATTGGCCCGATTAGTTCCTGAGTATTTAAGTACGGAGAGTCAGAAGGCAAGGAGGTTCCAACAAGGGTTGAAGCCTGAAATTTGCAGAGGAGTTGTGGCATTGCAACTCAAGACATACTCCTCTATGGTTCAGGTCGCCCTAGTAATGGAAGGTGACCAGAGGTTGACTGTTAAGGAAGGAAGTGATGAGAAAAGGAAGTCAGAAGGTGTTATAAACAAGGCAGACCAAGGAGAATCCATCAGAGATTTGAGAATCGGTTTGGCCGAAGCAGGAGTAAGAAATTTCGGAGACAGAGTTTATCACAGAAAGAATGTGCAATGTTTCAAGTATGGACATAAGGGTCATTATGCATCGGAATGTAACCCAGAAAATCCAGGAGTTATGTATCACAATTATGGAAAGAGTGGGCATATTGCAAGGAGTTGTAGAACGATTATTCAAGATACAAATCCCAAGGCCAACATCTAGCACAGCTAGAGACAGAACTTTCAAAAGGACCAAGAGATTGAGTATTTAGAAGTTGAACATGGTTGCAGTTGATCTGACACCCCTCAAGCTAGAAGAGTTGATGTGATTTGAGGATTGGGTTGGTTGTCCTGTGGTATGGCAAAGAGTGGTTTTAAAAGAAGCGAAGTGTAAAGTGTACAGAAGCCAATAATAAGGTAAGTTTCTGGATGCAGCAACAATATAAGAAGTTCTTCCAGTCATGCGAGAAAATGAGTAATAAGCTAATGAGATAAGGTAGATCCACCATGTGCTAAGATACGAAGGAGAAAATACTTAGGTTGGGGGAAATTTGAGTAATAAATAGATGCCCTATAGTTCTGGAGGCCATTAAAACGAAATAAGTAGTTCGATAATTGTAAAAGTTATTGGAAGGAGGAAAGTGAACATACCCGATATAGTCCATTGAGGTGCACCAATGATGTTGCTGGGAAAGAGGAATAAAATTATGAGATTGTGTACTAATTATTGGGAGTTTAACAAAATGACGAATAAGAATAAGTAAGCTCTATAAAGAATTGATTATATATGTGACCTAATTCAAGGAGTGTGTGATTTCTACAGGATTGACTTAAAATCCAGCTTGAGGACATATCAAAGATTGCAATTAGAATGAGTTATGAGCGCTGTAAGTTTTGGTGATAATATGTGGAGTAACGAGTGTATCAGTTGTCTATAAGGAATGAAGGAATATGGTGTATCAGGAGTACTTGGATGGTATAATCGTATTTATTGATAACATCCTCGCCCATCTAAGGGCTAAGGAAGGCCAAGTTGAAAACCTAAAGAAATGCCACGAAGGGTTGAACAGTAGCAATTGTATATTAAACCTTAAAAGTATGAAGTTTTGGTCAGGAGCTCGGTTGTTTGAGTAACTACCAACCAAGCAAGGTCCATTTAGGGACCGATGTCTTGAATAGAAGAGAAGAAATTAATATGATTAAGATTACTGATGAATTAATAGAAGAATTGGAAAGAGTAAAAGTTGGAGTTCGAATACCTAAAGGTGATTAGAAGTGAATATATGAGATTACTTTCTAACCTTGACGGATGAGAATAAGTAAGAGGTGTTTGAATGTTTGGAACTAAGTTGAAAATGAGTATTGCCTATCATCCTTAGATGAAGGGTCAAAGTGAGAAGGTGATTCGGACAATATAAGATATGTGGAGAGTATATATGATGGGTTTAAAAAGGGAACTGCGGTAATCACCTACCATAGATTGAGTTTTCTATGATAATAGTTATCATGATAGTAAGAGAATGCTACTTTGCGAAGTGTTGTATAGACATAAGTGTGGGTCCCCACTCTATTGAGATAAAGTGGGAATAGAGATAGTGTTAAGTCCTAAACTAATTCAGTACATCCAGAGTGTGGTGGTGTTGACTTAGAAAAGAGTTGAAACAACTCGGGATAGACAAAGAGAGAAAACGGATTTGCATTGAAAGAATATGAATATATAGAATGAGGATCGTGGTATAGGCAAAAGTTTTACCTTGGAAGAGATTGGTTAAGTTTGAATAGAAGGGACAAGTAGAGTCCTAATTGTATTGAACCATTCGAGGTATAAAGAAATATAGGTAAAGTTGTCTATAAGTTGGTATCACCGCCGCAGTCGCAGTATATATATATAATATGTTATACGTGTCAATATTAAAGCGATATGTTTCTGATTCGAATCAAGCCATTGATTAGGAGCCAATGGGCTCTCATCCAAATTTGTTTTGTGTGAAATAATCGATCCAAATCCTAGATCGTTAACAGCGAGTCCTTAGTAATGAATTTATGTCTATAGTGAGTATGCCTTGAATAAATCCTTGAGTCGAAGAGTCTACCTGGAAGTTAGAGTCGGATTTGCTTAACAAATATCCTCACTTATTTAGTTAAGTCAGATTCTGAGGACAGAATCTTTTTAAGGGGGGAAGGATGTAACGACTCGTATACTTTTATATTTAATTAAAGTGTAATTATGGAATTATCAAATGAATAATATATGTGTATAGCTTCTGTCAGCTATGTGTTGTTTTACTTTTATCTATGTGTGCGAATTATGGTGTTCAGGGTGGTTCGTGTAATTAATTAGGGACTTGTATCAGATTGTTTTCACTTTTAAAAGTGGATTTAATACAAGTTTATTTGTGTAAATACGTGGATTGTCTCTAAAATTGTTTTTATGACTTTATAATTTCAATATTTATAATTTGAATAGTGATTTTGCTGATTATGCTGAATAAGAAAACTTTTCATGTCACACTATGTAGGGGTTCTTTTATTGATATTCTGAGATCTTATTAGTACTCTCTATATGGTATATAAGTGTATGTAAAGATCGTCAGAACCCAAATTCGAACACTTTGATTTTTCCCGAAAATCCACCAGATACCGAAAGAATTGAGTATAAGGTAACATGATTAAAAGGATTTAAATTCAAGGATTATAAGAGAGGATCATAAAAGGAATATAAAATATTAAGAAATTTTTAGGGGAACCCAAGTAATAAGATCACGGGTATGATCCCTCAAGCGATAAACGAGAACGAAAGTTAAGCGAACAGTATAACAGATCAGCGATCATTAGCCAAGTAATTAGGAGTTAATCAAAGGGGTTAGTGGAGGATGATGTCATCACACCAACAAGAGGAGGACAAGTGTAACAAGATGACATAGGTAGATGATATAAGCATGACCAAATGGGAAGGGTTGGTTGGTTGATTGTGAGCCACACAATTTTTACCATGGTAAAAGGTTAATTAACAAGCAAAAAGGAAGCAACCAAGCAAACACATTCATTTCTCTTCCCCCATCTCCTTGCTCATGGTTTTTTTGAAGAAAAACAAGAAGAAAAATTTCCAAACCCAAGCTCCACTCAATCATAATTCAAGAGGTTTGTTTTTTTGGATCCTATATTTCATAACTAAGAAGAGCAAGTAGTTTGAGTGCTTGAATCAAAGGTTTTCTATCTCAAACATCATTTTAGTTTAGGGTGAATAGTAACTTTCGAGAACAAATTTTTGATTCTTGATTTTATTTGTAAGGTCAAGGTAGCTTAAGCATAGATTAAGGCTTCCATGGGCATTCCAAGGATCTTTCATTGATTAAAAGCTTCAAGGAAGGTATAAAACTTCAGACCCTAGTTTTACTTTGAATATTTAGGAGTGGTTTTGATTAATATAGTTCATGAGAAGCATGATGCTTGTGTGTTTAAAGTTTGGTTGGTTTGGTAGTGATTTGGATGATTGAATCTTGTTTATAGTTAATGAAACTTAAGTATAGTTAGTAGTTCATGTTTGTGGTTGAATAAATTGGAAAATCTTGAGGATATGGACTGATGTATTAAGTTTTGGATGTAGTTTGGTTGTATTGGTGGTTATGGGTTGATTTGTGGATGATTGGAGTAGATAAACTTTGGTAATCGCGTAAACATAGCCGTCGTAATGCCCGATTTACCTTAGACTGATTTTGTTCTTAACATCAGGACCCGTGAACTCACTGTTAGGTTTTGACCATTGCCATGATTAGATAGTTCATGTTACGAGCTTCATTTTGATATGTGGTTCGCTTGAATCCGATGTGCGGTTTAGGAGAAACGACCGTTTTAAGTAACGGCGTTTCGCGAACGAACCATTACCCCTTGCCTTACTTTGAAACCTTGGTTAAGACCCTTAAATGACTAATTGGAGTATGAAACAATTATGTAAAGTGGACTAGGCAGTTGGTAGAGTTCTCGCGAAAGAATCGCCTTAAAATTCTTAATGGTTAATTTATTAAAAATGATGGAGCCGAGGGCACTCGAGCGACTTAAGTGAATCGTTAAGCGCAAAAGCGAACGTTAGGGTTCAATTGGTTAAAGTCTAGTTTCTTAAGCGACCGGTGTTTAATTCTGACTTATGTTCTTGTTCATAGGTTATCGGACCCACTCTAAGCTTAAGTCTATCCGGGAGCACTCAGGCAAGTTTTCTACCCGTTATACTGTTGTGGTGATGTATATATGTACATGCATTATCTTGTGATAGATGCATGATTGTAATTAGCAAAATCTTGCGATATATTGGAGTATGCTGATATGGTTTATATGCATGCCTGTTTCATAATATTGATATCTAACTGTTAATTCAAATGCTTATAAGTTGCATAATACATATGCTAGAGATAATCAGTAATTACGTATACCCTTAGTATAGGGGACCCAAAGGCGAACATTTTCTAAAACTAGGAGTCGATGTTCCTGAGTATATTATATATATATATATAGTTTTCAAAACTATTAATCGAATAAGGTTTATTCGATAACTTTATTTTAATTAATGAATATTATTTTGAATATTCATTCGAGGACTTATGACTCCGTTTATTTTATTTAATGAATATTTTTTTGAATATTCATTTGAGGACTTATGACTCCGCTTATTTTGTTAAATAATATTCTTTATTTTATTAAAGAATAATGTTTCGATAATCAAACTTATTTTCGATTATTCAAATAAAGATCGTACTTTCGTATAAGTATATCTTTGGTTATTTATTATTAATTTTAAGTATGAGTTTTAAAACTTCTACTTCAATTATTTTTATAAAGATTATCCTTATGGGAATATTATTTAAATAATAATATTTGGATATTTTCTAATATATCGGGACTAATTTATTTCATTAAATCAGCATTACTCCAAACATTCTTAAAAATGTTTTCGAGTCTTCAAAATGATTTTTAAAAGTTAGAGCGGATCCCAAAACTCATTTTTATATTTAAGATCTTCCTTTTGAAGGGGATATAAATACTCGCTCAAAACCTGAGGGATCCGGCTCTGTGGTGTATTTTATATTCGCAACAAGGTTTCTATTTTGAGAAAACATTTTGATTACTTGCCCAACGTTCTGGAAGTAAGTCCATCTATTTGAGTCAGGATAAGCAACATGGGCTCAGTGGGCGTCCATTGTAACACCCCCAGATCCGGGGTCAGGGATCCGGGTCGTCACGGTCTTTCTTTCCACAATTATCACTTAACTTAATTAATAATAAACAACCTCAAGCTGTGACCCCACACTAACACACACCACCACACGTCATAGTCTCAGAGATGAAATTGAAATAGGTACAAGTCCTTGAATCCACAATTAAAAGTTATTACAACCCAAAATGATTTCTTGATAAATTTACAGTTAATTGCCATTATCTGCCACAAGTTATAATTATACAATATTTGGTTCCCAAAAGTAGAACGTCTGATCTACAGGTAGATCGACCTCTGCAGCTATAGCAGCTACGATCTCAACGGGAAGGCGCGGGGCGCTTCCCACGCTCTTGCGCTGGGTTTGCTTGAGTCTGGCCATCTTTCCTAACTGTTGTTGTGTGAAGAAGAAATGAAGCAAGAGTGAGCATTACAGCTCGCAAGATAATATATAGTGTTAAAAATGATACAAGTATCTGAATGGATACTTACTAGAATCCTTTATCATGTGTAAGGTAATTACTTACTGGATATAAGTTTAAAAGAAGATGAAGTTACCAATTACTTCACTATACTTATACCATTTTTAGAAATCTATTTGAACTACTACTGCTCAGAGTATAATAAGATTCAAGAGGTCATCCCATAGATGAGACCATAAATTAAAACTTGAATATATTCAATCTTTGAAATATTTTTAAAAGAAATGAAGTTACGAGATACTTCATTCAATAGAAACACCAATAAAACTGTTTGACCTTGTCAATGCTTCGACAACCACCCATTCGTATCCTTTCGATCAAAATGCTACGGGCAGTGTTGCAGAATTATCCAACTGGATGATGAACTCATTACGGGAGTTTGCCGCGCCAGGAAGACCACTTACGATGATCAGTCGTAGTAGTATAACCCCACCATTTTCTACATGTAGAGGAGAACCTGTCGGATTTACTTGTCAACCGAACACTGAACTCCTAAGGAATGGACCGCCTTAGCGGAACTTCCAGGCCATTTGGGCCAATATAATAAGGCTGGGCCGGCACTACTCGACCACTTACGCCACTCCTAGTTCAGATGAAATTCATGACTCTGAAACGTAAAGCTCGTCCCCACTTTCCCCAAGTAGAAACTTGTTGATACGGCTCCACTAAGAAGTCATATCTAGTTGGAAAGGAAAACTCACCGATATTTCCCAGGCGATGCCTGTTAATGGATTAACTTGTTCCAAGAATTTTACTTCCCGAGTGTTGGGTAAGTAATCAAAATTCTTTTATCAAGACAGCAACCTTGTTGCGAATATAAAACACACCACAGAGCCGGATCCCTCAGGTTTTGAGCGAGTATTTAAATCCCCTTCGAAAGGAGGATCTTAAATATAAAAATGAGTTTTGGGATCCGCCCTAACCTTTAAAATCATTTTGAAGACTCGAAAACATTTTTAAGAATGTTTGGAGTGATGCTGATTTAACAAAATAAATCAGTCCCAATATATTAGAAAATATCTGAATATTATTATTTAAATAATATTCCCATAAAGAATAATCTTTATAAAAATAATTGAAGTAGAAGTTTTAAAACTTATACTTGAAATGAATATTAAATAACCAAAGATATACCTATACGAAAGTACTATCTTTATTTGAATAATCAAAAGTAAGTTTGATTATCGAAACATTATTCTTTAATAAAATAAAGAATATTATTTAGTAAATAATCGGAGTCATAAGTCCTTGAATGAATATTCAAAGTAATATTCATTAAATAGAATAAACAGAGTCATAAGTCCTCGAATGAATATTCAACTAACATTCATTATTTAAAATAAAGTTATCGAATAAAACTTATTCGATTAATAGTTGTGAAAACTATATCTATCTATATATATATAATATAATATACTCGGGAACATCAACTCCCGGTTTTAGAAAATGTTCACCTTTGGGTCCCCTATACTAAGGGTATACGCAACTACTGCTTATCTCTAGCATAGGTATTATGCACTTATAAGCATTTGAATCAACAGATATATATCAAGATTACGAAACAGACATGCATATATAACATATCACATGCTCCAATATATCGCAAGATTTGCTAATTAACCATCATGCATCTATCACAAGATAATGCATATACATATATACATCACAACAACAGTATAACGGGTAGAAAACTTGCCTGAGCGACTGAGGGTGATTAATGGCTTGGGACGAGTCTGGTAACCTATAAACAACATGTGAGTTGGAATTAAACCAAAGTCACTTGTAAATCTATACTTTAACCAAATTAGACTCTAACGCTCGCTTTGCGCTTACTGATTCTCTTAAGTCACTCGAGTACCCTCGGCTCCACCATTTTTAATAATTTAACCATTATGAGTTTTAAGGCGATTCCTTCGCGAGTGTCTTACCAACTGCCTAACACACTTAACATAATTGTTTCATACATTAATTAACCCTTTAAGGTCTTTAACCTATGTGTCAAAGTAAGGCGAGGGGTAATGGTTCGTTCGCGAAACGTCGTTACTTAAAACGGCCGTTTCTCCTAAACCGTACATCGGAATCAAACGAACCACATATCAAAACGAAGCTCGTAACATGAACTATCTAAACATGGCAATGGTCAAAACCTAGCTGGGAGTTCTCGGGTCCTAATGTTATGTACAAAAGCAGTCTAAAGTAAATCGGACATTATGACGGCTATGTTTACGCGATTTCCAAATTTTATACCATTCCAATTCAATCATGAAACAACCCCAATCCATTCATACAATCAAAGTCCATCCATATCACATTACAACAGCCCCAACCAACTCATTATTAACAATTATACTTGTTCCTAAAACTTGAATTTAAACTATACTAAATCCTTTAACCAAACCTTAAGATTTCAACATTTCATTCACCACCATTCCAACCCAACTCTAAACCAACCATCATTAAGCTACTCTATTACCATAACAACCAAAATCATCCTAATATACCAAGTAAAGCTAGGGTTTGGAGATGATATACCTTCCTTGAAGTGGTGTGAGTAGCTAGGAAGCCTTAGGAAGCCTTGAGGAGTCTTAGGGATGCTTGAATCTTAAAGGAAAAACAAGAAAAATCAAGTTAAAAACCTTGAAATCACTATTCATTGTCTTATTCATTGATTTCTTGGAGAAGATTGAGAATGAATTGGAGTCTTAAACTCATAAGATAGCCATAACTATGCATAAGGAGTACTAGAGAATTATCTTACCAATTTAGGAAGCTTGGAACTTGGATTTTGAAAATTCTTCTCTTTGAAAATGTAAAAAGCCGAGAGCAACCTTCTTGGTGGAGAGAAATAGAATTTTTTTGTTTTGATGAAATGATTTGTTTTGGCTTGGTGGATGTAGTTTTGTTTTTGTTTTGGTTAATTACCTTTTTAGCCTTGAACTTTATGTGGTTTTAATTTAACCACATCTCCTTCCTTCCTATGTCATGCTTATGTCATCATGTGATGTCATCCTCCCCTCTTTGTCCTCTTCTCATTGGTTGGATGACATCATCCCCTCTAATCTCTTTGATTAACTTCCTAATTGTTTGCCCAATGACCGCTGATCTGTTATACGGTTCGCTTAACTTTCGCTTTCGTTTATCGTTTGAGGGATCATACCCGGGATCTTATTACTTAGGTTCCCTTAACCTTTCTCAATACATTATATTCCTTTTTATGATCCTCTATTAAAATCCTTGAATTTAAATCCTTTTTATCCTGTTACCTTATACTCAATTCTTTCTGTATCTAGTGGATTTCCGGGAAAAATCAAAGTGTTCGGAATTGGATTCTGACGATCTTTACATACACTTATATACCCTATAGAGTACCAATAAAATCTCAGAACATCCATAACAGAATCCCTACATAGTGTGGCATGAACAGTTTTCTCATTCAGCTAAAACACTATTCATAAGGGTTACAAAAAGTTGAAAATTTTGGGGGTTATTACAGTCTCCCCTCCTTAAAAGGATTCCGTCCCGGAATCAAATAGAAACACATGGGGGTACTTTTCTAGCATTGCGCTCTCTAGTTCCAAAGTTGATTCTTCCACATTATGATTCTGCCATAGCACTCTGACTAGCCTGATTACTTTGTTCCGAACCACCTGCTCCTTCTTATCGATAATCCTTACTGGCTTCTCCACGTAAGTCAGATCTGGTTGCATATCCACCTGCTCGTACTCCACTATGTGTCTGGCATCCCGATGATACTTCCTTAGCATTGACACATGGAACACATTATGAACTTGGTGTAGGTTTGGGGGTAAGGCTAGCTCGTAAGCCAACTTCCCAATCCGTCTTAATATCTCAAAAGGTCCAATGTACCTTGGGCTTAGTTTTCCTTTCTTTCTGAACCTCATTAATCCCTTCCAAGGGGATACCTTTAGCAGTACTAAGTCCCCTATTTCATATTCGTTGTCCTTTCGGGCTAGGTCTACATATTTCTTCTGTCTGTCTTGGGCTGCTATAAGCCGCCCTCTGATAAGATCTACTATGTCTTTGGTCCTTTGGACCACTTCGGGTCCGAGCATCTTCCGCTCCCCTACTTCATCCCAGTATAAGAGAGATCGACACCTTCTTCCGTACAGGGCCTCATAAGGCGGCATTCCGATGCTAGCATGAAAGCTATTGTTATAAGAAAACTCGATCAACGGCAAGTGATCATCCCAACTTCCTTTAAAGTCTATTGCACAGACTCTCAACATATCCTCTAGTGTCTGGATGGTCCTTTCACTCTGCCCATCCGTCTGGGGATGGTACGCGGTACTCATATTTAACTTGGTCCCCGCACATTCTTGAAAGCTCCTCCAAAATCTGGAGTTGAATCTGGGGTCTCGGTCTGAGACAATGGACGCTGGGACTCCATGTCGCGTCACTATTTCCTTAAGGTAAATGTCCACCAGTCTATCGACTGTGTATCTCTCATTGATAGGAATGAAATGAGCTGACTTTGTCAGTCGGTCTATAATTACCCATATGGCGTCATGATTGGCCTTCGTCCTTGGCAAGCCTACAACAAAATCCATCGCTATATGTTCCCATTTCCATTCGGGAATCTCCAGGGGTCGTAAAAGTCCACTGGGTCTCTGGTGCTCTTCCTTTACTCTTTGGCAAGTCAAACATTTGCTTACCCATTCTGCTACATCCCTCTTCATGTTGGGCCACCAGTAATATTCCTTCAAATCCCTATACATCTTGGTGCTTCCCGGGTGAATGGAATACCTTGAACTATGGCTTTCATCCAAAATCTCATCTTTAAGCTCTTGAACATTCGGAACCCAAATCCGGTAGGAGTACCTCATTATCCCTTTATCATCTTTCTCAGTATGGATCTCCTCTCCAGTCATTGACTCTCTGCCTTCATTCATTATTTTTTCTTGGCACAATCTGATCTTTTCCAATAACTCTGGCTGCATTGAGATCTCGCAAAGCTTTTCAGTTCCGGTTCCGGTTACCTTTACTTCTATTTCCATTCTCTCAAAATCCCTTATCAATTCTTCTGAAGTCGTTATCATTCTGAGTCTTTCCTTTCTACTAAGGGCGTCAGCCACCACATTGGCTTTCCTCGGATGATAGAGAATCTCACAATCATAGTCCTTGATTAGTTCTAACCATCTCCTCTGGCGCATGTTGAGCTCTTTCTGCGTAAATATGTACTTGAGGCTCTTATGGTCTGTGAAAATCTCGCACTTCTCTCCATACAAGTAGTGCCTCCAAATTTTTAAGGCAAAAACTATTGCCGCGAGCTCAAGGTCATGAGTAGGATATCTAATCTCGTATTCCTTCAGTTGTCTCGATGCATACGCATTCACTTTACCGTGCTGCATAAGCACACACCCTAATCCTTTGTACGACGCGTCACTATATATCACAAAATCTCCTTTTCCGTCCGACAATGCCAACACCGGGGTCGTTACCAACCTTTTCTTTAATTCCTGAAAACTGTTCTCGCATTTCTCTGTCCATTCAAACTTCTCTGTCTTACGAGTAAGTCGTGTCAAAGGGGCTGCGATCTTCGCAAAGTCCTGTACAAATCTACGATAGTAGCCGGCCAATCCTATGAAACTCCTTACCTCTGTGGGTGTGGTTGGCCTTTCCCAATTTGAGACCGCCTCTATCTTGGAGGGGTCGACCAATACTCCTTCTTTATTGATCACATGTCCTAAAAACTGTACTTCATTCCGCCAGAATTCACACTTCGAGAATTTGGCATACAACTGTTCCTCTCTGAGTATTCCTAGAGCTATCCTCAAATGCTTTGCATGTTCTGCCTCAGTCCTTGAGTAGATCAAAATATCATCGATAAAAACTATCACACACTTGTCCAAGTACTTCTTAAATACTCTATTCATTAAATCCATGAAAGTCGCTGGGGCATTGGTTAATCCAAAGGACATTACCAAGAACTCATAATGCCCATACCTGGTACGGAACGCTGTCTTGGAAATATCTTCGGGTTTAATCTTTAGTTGGTGATATCCAGTTCTCAGGTCAATCTTGGAAAAATAAACAGCATCCTTTAGCTGGTCGAACAGATCGTCTATTCTAGGTAATGGGTACCTGTTATTTATGGTTAGCTTGTTCAACTCTCGATAGTCGATGCACAGCCTCATGCTCCCATCTTTCTTCTTAACAAATAAAACTGGTGCTCCCCACGGAGACACACTGGGTCTTATCATACCCTTATCCAAGAGTTCCTGCAATTGGATAGCTAATTCCTTCATTTCTAACGGGGCTAACCGGTAAGGTGCTTTTGAAACTGGCGCTGTCCCTGGGGCCAACTCAATAGCAAATTCAATCACTCTATCGGGTGGTAATCCCGGAAGGTCTTGTGGGAATACGTCTTCAAATTCGTTGACTACCGGAATATCTTGTAAGTTGGGCACCTCCTTCTGCATGTCCACCACATAGGTTAGGTAGGCCTCATTTCCTTTTCGTAGCATCCTTCTGGCCTGGGCCATAGTCAAAAATTTCTGCGTCTGCCTCTTTCCTCTAAATATAACTTCTTTCTTTCCTGGGATATTTAACTTAACTTTCTTCCCCTTACAGTCTATCTGAGCATCATTGCTAGATAGCCAGTCCATTCCCAAAATTACATCAAACTCCCCTAATTTAAAAGGGATCAGATCAACACTAAAAGATTGTTCCCCTATGCCTATCTCACAGGCTGGGTGAATCTGGTTAACAGGAATAATTTCATGATTGGCTATTTCTACTTGTAAGGGTGCTATCAAGGGTTCAGCTTTAAGTCTTAATTTACGCGCAAAGTCCTTTGATATAAAAGATTTAGTTGCTCCTGAATCAAATAAAATGTTTGCACTGACTGAATTTAGAGAAAGGGTACCTGCTATCACATCTGAGTCTTTCATAGCATCCTGGATTGTCATGTTGAAAGTCCTCGCAGTAGGTGGCTTATTGGAGGCAGCCCTGCTGGCTCCTGAAGCTACTGGTTTGTTCATTGGGCATTCCCTCTTCCAATGACCCGGGCGTCCACACTGATGACAAGTGGTGGTTGGAATGACGGCAGGGGCTGATGAAGGGCATTTGTGAGAATAGTGGCCCACTTGCCCACACTTAAAGCAGGTTACTGGCTTTCCCTTACATTCCCCATAATGCATTCTTCCACAAGTGTTACAGGCTGACAATGGAGGTCGAGACTGGTTGGAATAGGACATTCTTGACTTCTGGCCGCTCTAGCTCACATTCACGCTCATTGGCCGCTTAAACCCAGTGTTCTTTCCCGGTAGGGACACTGCGCCTCGATTAAATCTAGTTGGGAAGCTCCTTCCTACTGAACCCCCACCCATGCTCATACTTTTCCTCTTTATTCCCTTCTTTTCTCTTTCCTTCTGCATCTGTTCACTTCCAGCTTCTACAATTGTTGCCTTTTACACCAGAGTGGCATAATCCGTAAGCTCAAGGATTGCCACCCTATTCTGAATCCATGGTTTCAGTCCCTGCTGAAACCTCCTAGCTTTCTTTTCCTCGGTGCTCACAAACTCCGGCACAAACCTTGATAACTCAGTAAATTTCGCTTCGTACTCTGCTACAGATAAGTTATTCTGCTTTAGCTCCAAGAACTTGAGCTCCATCTGGTTTTCCATAAACCTCGGGAAATACTTCCCCAGAAACAACTGACTGAACCTCTCCCAGGTTATGATAGCATCTGTCTCCATGTTTTTCTTGGCCTCCCACCAGTAGTTAGCCTCTCCTTTCAGAAGGTAGGTAGCAAATACAGTCTTCTGTGCCTCATCGGTACTCAAAATCTCAAAGGATTTCTCCATTTCCTTTAACCATGCCCTTGCCTCAACTGGGTCGGCTGATCCGTGGAACTCAGGGGGCTTAAGGGACTTAAAAGCCCTGAAAGAGTTTGCCACAGCATTGTTATTTCCTTGAGGGGGTGGGTTGGTTTGACGTTCCAAGTTTTGCCTTAGTAGTTGCATGAACTGGCCCATGGGATCCATGCCTAGGTTTGGTACTGGTTGCTCAACCTCAGTTTCTCCTTCTTCAGCCTCTATCTCAAATCCCTCAACATCTTATGTTTCCTCTTCCTCTTCATACAGGGAGTCATCCTGTTCCACATAATCCTCATCTTCCTCTTCAATGTGTTCCTGGTTCCTATCGTCCTGGTTATGGCTTCCCTGGTCCTCAGATCCAGGGTTCGCCCTAGTTCCAATCTTTCTTGGCGGCATGATACTGATAATAAAAAAAATTATTGGGAAATTCAACGTTAGGTCACAATCATACACAACATTGTGCCTTGCACAATTCTATAATGGGGAGAATATATCTCGTAATTTTATTATTTTATGACAGTTCTAATAAGAAGTGCAGTAATAATAATGATAGAAATAGTGATCTCGTCACTAAGGAACTGAACTGAAAGGAAACAAATATATACATAATGCGAGAAATACTTAGTTTGATCTGGTCAAAAGTACAACAGTGCTACAGCCATCTGTCCCAAAAGTGATACACAAGAGTCTATCTATCTAGTCAGAAAAAGGGATGCTATATACAAGTCAACTATCCCAGAAAATTGGCTCTTACTAAGGCCTCGACTAACTAGATAACTAGACTATCCCATCGTCAATCTTGAATCACACACCGGAGCGGGTCAACTCCCATACCCTTTCCATCGCACGACGGAAGATATAGTCGGCCTGCCGCCTGGAGATCCTACCATGCATGTCCCCCTGGAGAGATCTGAGTCTCGCTCGGGACGTGAGCTCTATCCCCGTTAGCTCCCTCCTCAAGGATCGGGGTATAGCAGCCCTAGTCTCATAAGCTCGGGTACGCCTACCCGCCCTCTCCGCATCCAACTCCCTCCTAGCCTCATCCAGCCCGGCCTCAGCAACAGCCAATCGGGTCCTCAGTACATCCTGAACATAGCCGTGGGCTAACAAAGACTGCCTATAGGCAGGGTCGAGAGGTGGTGAATCCGGAGCCGCTGGGGGTGCCTCCTCGGTCTGCCTAAGCTCGGGAGTATGGGTCTCTGAGCTGTCATCATAGGTGCTCCAGGATGGTAGTGGAGGGGTAGGAGCTCTGACCACCGGAAGTGTGGGTAAAGGGGTACCAGTGTACACTACCATAGCTCCGACATGCTCCTCAGCCACTGGGACCTCATCCGGGTCCTCCTCATCTGAAATAGCAATGACCTCTGTCTCTGACTCCTCTGAGGGGTCCTCCTCATCCTCCTCCATCTCAGGCTCCTCCTGATCCTCAACATCTAGCAGTGCCTCATCATGCTCACGCTCGAACATCTCAGGGTCCTCTATCCCATGCGCCTACACATTAAATGAGCTAAGTTACTATCATGATACTTATAAGGGTTCCCGTAAGGGTTTTAACTGTCAGCGCTACTTTAAGTAGTCCGACCATGAACTTGGCAAGAGTTCTTATTATCTTTGTGAGTTTGTTATTATATCGTCCCATCATCTCTGAGGTTTATAACGCTTAGCTCTGATACCATTTCTGTAACACCCCCAGATCCGGGGTCAGGGATCCGGGTCGTCACGGTCTTTCTTTCCACAATTATCACTTAACTTAATTAATAATAAACAACCTCAAGCTGTGACCCCACACTAACACACATCACCACACGTCATAGTCTCAGAGATGAAATTGAAATAGGTACAAGTCCTTGAATCCACAATTAAAAGTTATTACAACCCAAAATGATTTCTTGATAAATTTACAGTTAATTGCCATTATCTGCCACAAGTTATAATTATACAATATTTGGTTCCCAAAAGTAGAATGTCTGATCTACATGTAGATCTACCTCTGCAGCTATAGCAACTACGATCTCAACGGGAAGGCGCGGGGCGCTTCCCACGCTCTTGCGCTGGGTCTGCTTGAGCCTGGCCATCTTTCCTAACTGTTGTTGTGTGAAGAAGAAATGAAGCAAGAGTGAGCATTACAGCTCGCAAGATAATATATAGTGTTAACAATGATACAAGTATCTGAATGGATACTTACTAGAATCCTTTATCATGTGTAAGGTAATTACTTACTGGATATAAGTTTAAAAGAATATGAAGTTACCAATTAATTCACTATACTTATACCATTTTTAGAAATCTATTTGAACTACTACTGCTCAGAGTATAATAAGATTCAAGAGGTCATCCCATAAATGAGACCATAAATTAAAACTTGAATATATTCAATCTTTGAAATATTTTTAAAAGAAATGAAGTTACGAGATACTTCATTCAATAGAAACACCAATAAAACTGTTTGACCCTGTCAATGCTTCGGCAACCACCCATTCGTAGCCTTTCGATCGAAATGCTATGGGTAGTGTTGCAGAATTATCCAACTGGATGATGAACTCATTACGGGAGTTTGCCGCGCCAGGAAGACCACTTACGATGATCAGTCGTAGTAGTACAACCCCACCATTTTCTACATGTAGAGGAGAACTTGTCGGATTTACTTGTCAACCGAACACTGAACTCCTAAGGAATGGACCGCCTTAGCGGAACTTCCAGGCCATTTGGGCCAATATAATAAGGCTGGGCCGGCGCTACTCGACCACTTACGCCACTCCTAGTTCAGATGAAATCCATGACTCTGAAACGTAAAGCTCGTCCCCACTTTCCCCAAGTAGAAACTTGTTGATACGGCTCCACTAAGAAGTTGTATCTAGTTGGAAAGGAAAACTCACCGATATTTCCCAGGCGATGCCTGTTAATGGATTAACTCGTTCCAAGAATTTTACTTCCCGAGTGTTGGGTAAGTAATCAAAATTCTTTTATCAAGACAGCAACCTTGTTGCGAATATAAAACACACCACAGAGCCGGATCCCTCAGGTTTTGAGCGAGTATTTAAATCCCCTTCGAAAGGAGGATCTTAAATATAAAAATGAGTTTTGGGATCCGCCCTAACCTTTAAAATCATTTTGAAGACTCGAAAACATTTTTAAGAATGTTTGGAGTGATGCTGATTTAACAAAATAAATCAGTCCCAATATATTAGAAAATATCTGAATATTATTATTTAAATAATATTCCCATAAAGAATAATCTTTATAAAAATAATTGAAGTAGAAGTTTTAAAACTTATACTTGAAATGAATATTAAATAACCAAAGATATACCTATACGAAAGTACTATCTTTATTTGAATAATCAAAAGTAAGTTTGATTATCGAAACATTATTCTTTAATAAAATAAAGAATATTATTTAGTAAATAATCGGAGTCATAAGTCCTTGAATGAATATTCAAAGTAATATTCATTAAATAGAATAAACAGAGTCATAAGTCCTCGAATGAATATTCAACTAACATTCATTATTTAAAATAAAGTTATCGAATAAAACTTATTCGATTAATAGTTGTGAAAACTATATCTATCTATATATATATATAATATAATATACTCGGGAACATCAACTCCCGGTTTTAGAAAATGTTCACCTTTGGGTCCCCTATACTAAGGGTATACGCAACTACTGCTTATTTCTAGCATAGGTATTATGCACTTATAAGCATTTGAATCAACAGATATATATCAAGATTACGAAACAGACATGCATATATAACATATCACATGCTCCAATATATCGCAAGATTTGCTAATTAACCATCATGCATCTATCACAAGATAATGCATATACATATATACATCACAACAACAGTATAACGGGTATAAAACTTGCCTGAGCGACTGAGGGTGATTAATGGCTTGGGACGAGTCTGGTAACCTATAAACAACATGTGAGTTGGAATTAAACCAAAGTCACTTGTAAATCTATACTTTAACCAAATTAGACTCTAACGCTCGCTTTGCGCTTACTGATTCTCTTAAGTCACTCGAGTACCCTCGGCTCCACCATTTTTAATAATTTAACCATTACGAGTTTTAAGGCGATTCCTTCGCAAGTGTCTTACCAACTGCCTAACACACTTAACATAATTGTTTCATACATTAATTAACCCTTTAAGGTCTTTAACCTATGTTTCAAAGTAAGGCGAGGGGTAATGGTTCGTTCGCGAAACGTCGTTACTTAAAACGGCCGTTTCTCCTAAACCGTACATCGGAATCAAACGAACCACATATCAAAACGAAGCTCATAACATGAACTATCTAAACATGGCAATGGTCAAAACCTAGCAGGGAGGTCTCGGGTTCTAATGTTATGTAGAAAAGCAGTCTAAAGTAAATCGGACATTACGACGGCTATGTTTACGCGATTTCCAAATTTTATACCATTCCAATTCAATCATCAAACAACCCCAATCCATTCATACAATCAAAGTCCATCCATATCACATTACAACAGCCCCAACCAACTCATTATTAACAATTATACTTGTTCCTAAAACTTGAATTTAAACTATACTAAATCCTTTAACCAAACCTTAAGATTTCAACATTTCATTCACCACCATTCCAACCCAACTCTAAACCAACCATCATTAAGCTACTCTATTACCATAACAACCAAAATCATCCTAATATACCAAGTAAAGCTAGGGTTTGGAGATGATATACCTTCTTTGAAGTGGTGTGAGTAGCTAGGAAACCTTAGGAAGCCTTGAGGAGTCTTAGGGATGTTTGAATCTTAAAGGAAAAACAAGAAAAATCAAGTTAAAAACCTTGAAATCACTATTCATTGTCTTCTTCATTGATTTCTTGGAGAAGATTGAGAATGAATTGGAGGTTTAAACTTATAAGATAGCCATAACTATGCATAAGGAGTACTAGAGAATTATCTTACCAATTTAGGAAGCTTGGAACTTTGATTTTGAAAATTCTTCTCTTTGAAAATGTAAAAAGCCGAGAGCAACCTTCTTGGTGGAGAGAAATAGAATTTTTTTTGTTTTGATGAAATGATTTGTTTTGGCTTGGTGGATGTAGTTTTGTTTTTGTTTTGGTTAATTACCTTTTTAGCCTTGAACTTTGTGTGGTTTTAATTTAACCACATCTCCTTCCTTCCTATGTCATGCTTATGTCATCATGTGATGTCATCCTCCCCTCTTTGTCCTCTTCTCATTGGTTGGATGACATCATCCCCTCTAATCTCATTGATTAACTTCCTAATTGTTTGCCTAATGACCGCTGATCTGTTATACGGTTCGCTTAACTTTCACTTTCGTTTATCGTTTGAGGGATCATACCCGGGATCTTATTACTTAGGTTCCCTTAACCTTTCTCAATACATTATATTCCTTTTTATGATCCTCTATTAAAATCCTTGAATTTAAATCCTTTTTATCCTGTTACCTTATACTCAATTCTTTCTGTATCTAGTGGATTTCCGGGAAAAATCAAAGTGTTTGGAATTGGATTCTGACGATCTTTACATACACTTATATACCCTATAGAGTACCAATAAAATCTTAGAACATCCATAACAGAATCCCTACATAGTGTGGCATGAACAGTTTTCTCATTCAGCTAAAACACTATTCATAAGGGTTACAAAAAGTTGAAAATTTTGGGGGTTATTACATCCATGAAAGTGTAAGTGGCTCAGTGGGAGTCCATCAATGCGTAAGTGGCTGAGTGGCAGTCCAGTATAGGTCTTAATACGGCCAGGGTGATGACCAGTGGGGAATTCGTCCATCTACTAGTAGAAAAGGTTGCTTATTGGTATCTTTGCCTGATCAGCAAGATATCAGGTTTATGCCACGGTTTTCTCGTTTTCAAATTCATTGGATATTGCAACTCTGTATATAATTTTCATAACAGAGGTTTTCAAGGAGTGTATGAAATGTATATATATAGGTGTATATATATATCGGGACTTAATGAAGTATCTCGTAACTTCATTATTTATAATGATATTTCAAAGATTGAATCTATTCAAGTCTTTTCTTGTAGTCTCATCTATGTGATGAACTTTTGAAACTGATGATACCTTGAACGGTGGTAGTTCAAGTAGTATCCGGAAAAGATATAAGTATATTGGAGTATCTTGTAACTTCATCTTTTCAACTTATATCTGGTTAATGATTATCTTATGCATGACAAAGATTTTCACAAAAACGTTGAGACAAAGTTAGATATATGAGATCACCTTGCAACGATATTTTTATATAGTTATAAACTGGAACTCTGTGTATATTATGCATGGAAGAGGACTTCCTAGATTTTGAAAAGTATATATACATATATACTGAATATTTTGTGACTTGGTCACAATAAGATATCAAACTTGGTTCATTTCTTCTTGACCAAGACTTTCATGAGTACTATGAGAATGCTCACATATTGTTAATTATAATACATATTATTTCGGTGGGCTTGTTGCTCACCCTTGCTTTCTTTTTTCATCACACAACAACAGATAGATAAGATGAACATGACCAAGCTCCCAATTTGCGAGCGGATAGGTAACGTTCCGCGGTTTTCTGTAGGCGTTGATGCCGCTGTAGCTGAGGTAGGAAGTACCAATAGGCTAGGCTTTCAACTTCTGATGTACCAGACTTATGTATCTATATGAATTGTAATAATGGCAAAGAAATGTAAATTTATTCAGAAACCCTTTTGAGGTGTAATGGTTTATAATTGTGGAATAAAATGACTTGTGTTATTTTTGGATATTCATCTCTGAGACCATAACTTGTGGTGTGTGTGTATATTGTGGGGTCACAGTACGCAGTAGTTGGTTGTTTATAAAGATTGAGTGTTATTAAGGGAAATGGAACTCGTGACAACTCGGATCCCCGACCCCAGATTTGGGGGTGTTACAGAAATGGTATCAGAGCTAAGCGTTATAAACCTCAGAGATGAAGTGACGTTAAAATAATAAGTTCACTAAGATAAATAAGAACTCTTGCCAAGTTCATAGTCCGACTACCTAACGTAGTACTGACAGTTAAAACCCTTATGGGAACCCTTATAAATATCGTAATAGAAGTGTAGTTCGTTATCGTATATGGTAGCGGGACTCCGAACCCTGAGGTTGAGGAACAACAACGCGATGATGTTTTATTAGTTGTTGGAGATCAGATTGTGGATCCGATAGAGCGTCCTAACACGGGACCGGGTGATGTTCATATTGAGGATGTAGCGATTGAGGATGTTGTCCTAGAAGGGATTATCGCTGAGAAGGATCCCGTGAAGGATCCTAACAAGAATGAATAAAGGACCCCTCAGGAATTGATGACCATGGTTTGGGCGACTACCAGAGGTAGGATTTGCCGGTCACTACAGGAGGTTCGTTCAAGTTTGTAAAGATAATAGCCCCTTTAACGCGGCTTACTCGTAAGACTGAGAAGTTCGAATGGACAGAGAAATGAGAGAACAGCTATAAGAACTAAAGCAAAGGTTGAAGATGGCCCCTATGATGGCGTTGCCAGATGGAAAAGGAGATTTTGTGATGTGTAGTGAAGCTTCACATAAGGAATTAGGGTGCTTCTTATACAGCACAACAAGGTAATCACGTACGCGTCACGACAATTAAGAGAATATAAAATTCGATATCCCCGCCCATGAGCTTGGGCTCGTGGCAATAGTTTTGCCCTAAAAAATTGGAGGCACTACTTGTGTGGAGAGAAGTGCGATATTTACACAAGCCATAAGTGCTCTAGTGCATTTTCACGTAGAAAGAGCTCAACATGCGCCAGAGGAGGTGGTTAGAGCTAATAAAGGATTACGATAATGAGATTCTTTATCATCCAGGGAAAGCCAAAATGGTGGCTAATTCCCTTAGTATAAAGAAGAGACTCAAGATGATAATGTCTTTGGGAGAGTTGATAAGAGATTTTGAGAAAATGGAAATAGAAGTGAAGGTAACCGGAGCCGGTACCGAAAAGCTGTTTGTGATTGCAATACAGCCCGAATTATTGGAAAGATCATATTGTGCCAAAAAAAGTGATGAATGAAGGCAGAGAGCCAACAAATAGAGAAGAGATTAATACAGAGAAAGATGATAAGGGAATAATGAGGAATTCCTATAGAATTTGGGTTCCAAATGTTCAAGAGCTTAAGGACGAGATATTAGGTGAAAGCCATAGTTCGAGGAATAAGATTTATGGCAAACCCCGAATGTGATAGTCAGGGAGGTTTCCATTAAGAAGAAGGAGCCCATAACATAATGAAGTGGAAAACAAGGATTTTAATGTATAAGATAACCCCAAGTATGGGAAAAGGATAAACATTTCACACTAAGGAAACAGAAAGTCGAGTAAGGAAAGGAGACCCGAGACGGTAATCCTATACAAAAATTCATGGACCTGTCTAAAAAGAACTTAGAATTTTAACCCCCCAAACACCACCCTGAGGAAACAATGTAGTGGGAAATTCTTTCAGGACCTTTAAGTCGCTAAGCTCTCAGAGTTCCAAGGAACAAGTTGACCAAATCGAGGCAAGAGCCTGGATAAAGGAAATAGAGGAATGGTTTTATATTCTAAATGATTGATGAAGCACAAAAGACTGTTTTTGTCACTTACCCTCCTAAGAGAGAGGCCACCCGCTGGTGAAAGACCAAGAAAGGCACGGAGCCAGAGGTTAGAATAAACTGATTAAAGTTCAGTCAATTGTTTTCGGGAAAGTAATTCCCAAGGTTATGGAGATAGTGTAAAAGCTTTAGAGCCAGAACAAAGGCGGACGAGTATGATGAATTATGAAGCTAAGTTGTAAAAGTTGTCAAGATTCGTTCTGATGACAAGAATCCCAGAACGACGTGATGTTTGAAGTCAATAAGTAGTGGGTTCATGAAATGATTGTAATAGAAAAGAAAAAAAAAAGAAACTGAAGTGGAAAGGAAAATAAAGACAATAGAATTTGAGGAATGATAAGGGAGTTGGGTATGAGGAAACCCTAAAGACTCGTAGAAATAGAAATTAAAAAGTATGTATTCGTCAGGATGAGGGTGATTCACCATAAGTTAAAGTTGATGGTTGAAGGCATAAGAGATACATATATTTTATCCCCTGTAAGTTGGGAGGATTCGAGGAAACCTTGAGATAGTTCGAAGGATAAATAATGAGACGCAGATAGACTGAGAAGACAAGAAAGTAAGAAATTAGGAAAATTGGATGAAGGAAGTGACCTTCAAGAATGTGAAGTGTAAGACCGGTGGCATGATACCCAGAAAGGGAGACGCCAGGTATGAAAGATATCCCAACATTGAGATGACTGTTGAGATAAACAACAAAAGTAAATGAGGAATTATTAAGAAGAAGTTCATGTTGAACACGACCAATATCTTCCAGAACATCCCTGTTGTCATTACCAAATTAGGAAAGAAAAGCGGGTAACCATTGTTATCTTTTGAAGGCCATATGGGTTGACCTCAGTTTGAATAAGGATGCTATTGTGAAATTGGTATAGACTATCTGGGTGGGAATGATTGAATAAGATAATCTATCAAGGATATATGACTTGATTTATCCATGGAAGGATGCAAGTACCTTTTTAAAGGTGGAATTAAGGATATAACTTCGATAACTTGAGATGAACCATAGGGGAATGCATGAAGGTTGGCATTTTACCCTTAATAGGGACAGTATGAGTTTTGACAGTATGAATTGGAAATGATTAAGGTAACAACAACCTTTAAGGATCAGTGGAGAAATTTTTTAGAAGTGTATAAACAATGGTTCTAGTATTAGTAAATGATATTTTGATATGCCTGTATCTAGGGAATACAGGAGGAACGATTTAAGGATAACCTTAGAGGTTTTATAAGGAGAAAGGTAATATTCGAAGTTCTCAAGAATAGAAATTTGATAAAGGAAAAATGGCGTGATTATAATAATGCCGGGTGGGCACGTGTTTAAACCATAAGAAGTATAGATTGAACCAATGAAGGTCAGAATGTTAAAGCGGGAAGGGCCCAAGATAAAAGACGTCCTAAGTATGATCGAGAGTCAGCCATGATAATGTTTACATTTAGAGACTAAGGCAGTGACTTATGGAAAATGGTAATTTTTTTTATCACAGGGACTTAAGAAAAGCATTTTCACATAAGCAGTGATTTTGAAATGAGGTAGAAAATTTAGTGAAGGTGGTTAAAATGACATTGATTGTAAGGAAATATTACTATCAGGAAAGGCCAAAGAGGTGGCCGACACTTTAAGTGTAAGAAGACAATTATCGGCGCTCGTGCCAGAGGAATACAGTGATAATGGTTAAAGCGTGAAAATTGTATTATGGTTTGAAAGATTGACATTCCTTCTGATGATTGTGCGATACTCAACCGTGATAGTAGGTTGGTAAAGATATAATTTATGAAATCGCCGTGAGCGGGCTATCTATCTTATAAGGTCATATCTTGAGATAAGCCAGGACCATGTTACGAAAGGACTAAATGAACCTTTAAGCTTCATGTCTGCTAATAAAGACATATGGTTAATAATGTATTAACCTGCTATCGTTGCTTTCATTGAAACTCTTCTGCAATTTTATCTGCTTCATGTCATGTATGTATGTCAGGATCTGGAGTGTTCTTCATGAATTATGAATGGTGATTATGTTAACCTCCTTAAAAGATTTTGATACGGCAGATATGGACTCTGTATGATTAGATATTAAGATTCCGAGGAAAACAAATGACTATAGTAAGTCAGCGATGGATCATAGTAATGCAACAATGATTTTGTGAGTAATGAGTCGATTACAACCGTAAGAGTTGTATTAGAATGGATGTTGAGATTGAGTACACTAATCAGGTCGTGGTGATGTATAAGTTATCATTGATAGACTAATTAAGTCGATATCTACCTATTGAATATTTATTCCTTCTTATCAGTAGAGAGTCGTATTACTATACGAGGAAGGTTGCGGTACAAGCATAGAATTTCTAGTACGATGATGTCTAGAATGAGATCCCAGATTCGATTTTCGATGTCGAGGGAGTTTCAAGGTGATTGTGTATAAGCTCGATAAAGAGCATGGGTCCATATAATGATGGACGGAATAGCAAAAATATTTAAGCATGTGAAATGCGATGCCATAATACTGGATATTGATATAGATACATATGTTTTGTTCTCCTATGACAAACCTCTATAGTTCAGAGGTAGAATCCAAGCCAGATATTTGTGGCAGTATTTTTTTTCATATACAATTCTCTTCAATTCATTCTTTTCTCTCCTTTTCATTTTGTATAAGCTGAGAAGAACAACCCTTCCAGAAGGGGAGGTATTGCCGAATGACTATCTATCTGTGTGATAGAAGCCTAGTAGGATACCACATGTTGTTTAATTGCTTGTCAAGAACTACAGGCTGGCCACCTTCTGTACTAACTATGCAATAAAACAAGTGTTCATGATCATAGTGATCTCTCAATAAATTCTTTTACTTCTATACGAAGGACCAAGCTTTCGAAGATGAAGGCAGCTAGAGATGAAGTGGTACCAAGTACAGTGGTATTCCGATTCTAACGCGTTCGTGATACTAAGGTTGACGTGGTTATTAAAAGGTTATAGAATGCTAACGAGCAAAAGTATAACCAGTATAATATTAGGAACGGAAGATAGTAGCGATTACGAATTGGAAAAGAATGGGTATTGAGAAGCGAAAGCTATAATGCTAGAAGCTATGATGAGATTCTGTGTAATGGACTTGAAAGAATTTGGAATGATCACTTAATGCGGATGGATTTTTCTTACGATAATAGATCGTATGTCAGTATCGAGATATCGCCTTATGAGATCCTTGAGGGAACACAATGTCGATCTCCCTTATGTTAGGATGATGTTGCAGAGCGCAAGATGCTCAGACCAGTAGTGGTCCGAAGGACCAGGGATATAATAGATCTAATCAGAGGACGGCTGGTAGTAGCCCAAGATGGACATAAGAAGTATGTTGATTTGACACGAAAGAACAAAGAGTAGGAAGTAGGGGACCTAGTGCAGTTATAGGTATCCCCTTGGAAAGGATGGATGAAGTTCGGAAAGAAAGCAAAGCTAAGCCCTCGAATTATTGGACCCTTTGAGGTATTAAGACGTAATGGGAAGTTAGCATATGAGCTAGCCCTACCCCTGAACCTGTAGCAAGTTCATAACGTGTTCCATGTATCAATATTAAGGAAGTGTAATTCGGATGCCAGACAAATAGGGGCGTATGAGCGCATAGACATGCAACCAGGCGTAACCTATATGGAGTAACCAGGACGAGTTATAGATCGAAAAGGGACAAGTGCTTAGGAGAAGGGTTATCAAACTAGTCAGAGTTGGTGGTAGAACCACAATGTGGATAATTGACTTGAGAGTTAGAAAGTGCAATGCTAAGAAAGTAGACCTATTCATTTTCTATCTGATTCTGGGACGGAATCCTTTTAAGGAGGGGAGACTGTAATAACCCCAAAAATTTTGAACTTTTTGTAACCCTTATGAATAGTGATTTTGCTGATTATGCTGAATAAGAAAACTTTTCATGTCACACTATGTAGGGGTTCTTTTATTGATATTCTGAGATCTTATTAGTACTCTATATGGTATATAAGTGTATGTAAAGATTGTCAGAACCCAAATTCGAACACTTTGATTTTTCCCGAAAATCCACCAGATACCGAAAGAATTGAGTATAAGGTAACATGATTAAAAGGATTTAAATTCAAGGATTATAAGAGAGGATCATAAAAGGAATATAAAATATTGAGAAAGTTTTAGGGAAACCAAGTAATAAGATCCCGGGTATGATCCCTCAAGCGATAAACGAGAACGAAAGTTAAACGAACGGTATAACAGATCAGCGATCATTAGCCAAGTAATTAGGAGTTAATCAAAGAGGTTAGTGGAGGATGATGTCATCACACCAACAAGGAGAACAAGTGTAACAAGATGACATAGGTAGATGACATAAGCATGACCAAATGGGAAGGGTTGGTTGGTTGATTGTGAGCCACACAATTTTTACCATGGTAAAAGGTTAATTAACAAGCAAAAAGGAAGCAACCAAGCGAACACATTCATTTCTCTTCCCCCCATCTCCTTGCTCACGGTTTTTTTTGAAGAAAAACAAGAAGAAAAATTTCCAAACCCAAGCTCCACTCAATCATAATTCAAGAGGTTTGTTTCTTTGGATCCTATATTTCATAACTAAGAAGAGCAAGTAGTTTGAGTGCTTTAATCAAAGGTTTTCTATCTCAAACAAATCATTTTAGTTTAGGGTGAATAGTAACTTTCAAGAACAAATTTTTGATTCTTGATTTTATTTGTAAGGTCAAGGTAGCTTAAGCATAGATTAAGGCTTCCATGGGCATTCCAAGGATCTTTCATTGATTAAAAGCTTCAATGAAGGTATAAAACTTCAAACCCTAGTTTTAATTTGAATATTTAGGAGTGGTTTTGATTAATATAGTTCATGAGAAGCGTGATGCTTGTGTGTTTAAAGTTTGGTTGGGTTGGTAGTGATTTGGATGATTGAATCTTGTTTATAGTTAATGAAACTTAAGTATAGTTAGTAGTTCATGTTTGTGGTTGAATAAATTGGAAAATCTTGAGGATATGGACTGATGTATTAAGTTTTGGATGTAGTTTGGTTGTATTGGTGGTTATGGGTTGATTTGTGGTTGATTTGTGGATGATTGGAGTAGATAAACTTTGGTAATCGCGTAAACATAGCCGTCGTAATGCCCGATTTACCTTAGACTGTTTTTGTTCTTAACATCAGGACCCTTAAACTCACTGTTAGGTTTTTACCATTGCCATGATTAGATAGTTCATGTTACGAGCTTCGTTTTGATATGTGGTTCGCTTGAATCCGATGTGCGGTTTAGGAGAAACGACCGTTTTAAGTAACGGCGTTTCGCGAACGAACCATTACCCCTCGCCTTAGTTTGAAACCTTGGTTAAGACCCTTAAATGACTAATTGGAGTATGAAACAATTATGTAAAGTGGACTAGGCAGTTGATAGAGTAGTCGTGAAAGAATCGCCTTAAAATTCTTAATGGTTAATTTATTAAAAATGATGGAGCTGAGGGTACTCGACCGACTTAAGTGAATCGTTAAGCGCGTTAGGGTTCAATTGGTTAAAGTCTAGTTTCTTAAGCGACCGGGGTTTAATTCCGACTTATGTTCTTGTTCATAGGTTATCGGACCCACTCTAAGCTTAAGTCTATCCGGGAGCACTCAGGCAAGTTTTCTACCCGTTATACTGTTGTGGTGATGTATATATGTATATGCATTATCTTGTGATAGATGCATGATTGTTATTAGCAAAATCTTGCGATATATTGGAGCATGCTAATATGGTTTATATGCATGCCTGTTTCATAATATTGATATCTAACTGTTAATTCAAATGCTTATAAGTTGCGTAATACCTATGCTAGAGATAAGCAGTAATTGCGTATACCCTTAGTATAGGGAACCCAAAGCCGAACATTTTCTAAAACTAGGAGTCGATGTTCCTGAGTATATTATATATATATATATAGTTTTTAAAACTATTAATCGAATAAGGTTTATTCGATAACTTTATTTTAATTAATGAATATTATTTTGAATATTCATTCGAGGACTTATGACTCCGTTTATTTTATTTAATGAATATTTTTTGAATATTCATTTGAGGACTTATGACTCCGCTTATTTTGTTAAATAATATTCTTTATTTTATTAAAGAATAATGTTTCGATAATCAAACTTATTTTCGATTATTCAAATAAAGATCATACTTTCGTATAAGTATATCTTTGGTCATTTATTATTCATTTCAAGTATGAGTTTTAAAACTTCTACTTCAATTATTTTTATAAAGATTATCCTTATGGGAATATTATTTAAATAATAATATTTGGATATTTTCTAATATATCGGGACTGATTTATCATTAAATCAGCATTACTCCAAACATTCTTAAAAATGTTTTCGAGTCTTCAAAATGATTTTTAAAAGTTAGAGCGGATCCCAAAACTCATTTTTATATTTAAGATCTTCCTTTTGAAGGGGATTTAAATACTCGCTCAAAACCTGAGGGATCCGGCTCTGTGGTGTATTTTATTCGCAACAAGGTTGCTATTTTGAGAAAACATTTTGATTACTTGCCCAACGTTCGGGAAGTAAGTTCATCTATTTGAGTCGGCATAAGGAACATGGGCTCAGTGGGTGTCCATGAAAGTGTAAGTGGCTCAATGGGAGTCCATCAATGCGTAAGTGGCTGAGTGGCAGTCCAGTATAGGTCTTAATACGGCCAGGGTGATGACCAGTGGGAAATTCGTCCATCTACTAGTAGAAAATATTACTTATTGGTATCTTTGCCTGATCAGCAAGATATCAGGTTTATGCCACGGTTTTCTCCTTTCCAAATTCGTTGGATATTGCAACTCTGTTTATAATTTTCATAACAGAGGTTTTCAAGGAGTGTATGAAATGTATATATATAGGTGTATATATATATATCGAGACTTAATGAAGTATCTCGTAACTTCATTATTTATAATGATATTTCAAAGATTGAATCTATTCAAGTCTTTTTATTGTAGTCTCATCTATGTGATGAACTTTTGAAACTGATGATACCTTGAACGGTGGTAGTTCAAGTAGTATCCGGACAAGATATAAGTATATTGGAGTATCTTGTAACTTCATCTTTTCAACTTATATCTGGTTAATGATTATCTTATGCATGACAAAGATTTTCACAAAAACGTTGAGACAAGGTTAGATATATGAGATCACCTTGCAATGATATTTTTATACAGTTATAAACTGGAACTCTGTGTATATTATGCATGGAAGAGGACTTCCAAGATTTTGAAAAGTATATATACATATATACTGAATATTTTTTGACTTGGTCGCGATAAGATATCAAACTTGGTTCATTTCTTCTTGACCAAGACTTTCATGAGTACTATGAGAATGCTCATATATTGTTAATTATATACATATTATTTCGGTGGGCTTGTTGCTCACCCTTGCTTTCTTTTTTCATCACACAACAACAAATAGACAAGATGAACAGGACCAAGCTCCCAATTTGCGAGCGGATAGGAAATGTTCCACAGTTTCCTGTAGGCGTTGATGCCGTTGTAGCTGAGGTAGGAAGTACCAATAGGCTAGGCTTTCAACTTCTGATGTACCAGACTTATGTCTCTATATGAATTGTAATAATGGCAAAGAAATGTAAATTTATTCAGAAACCCTTTTCAGGTGTAATGGTTTATAATTGTGGAATAAAATGACTTGTGTTATTTTTGGATATTCATCTCTGAGACTATAACTTGTGGTGTGTGTGTATATTGTGAGGTCACAGTACGCAGTAGTTGGTTGTTTATAAAGATTGAGTGTTATTAAGGGAAATGGAACTCGTGACAACCCGGATCCCCGACCCCGAATTTGGGGGTGTTACAGGAATTGTGCTGCCATATGTCGCTTGTTTGTTGGTTTAAAAAAAAATAGAAGAATAAACACAAAAACATACGCATGAAAGCACACCCACCCCCTATTATTCTCTCCTCCACCCTTCTGTCCCTCGTCCGTTTCTATCGCTTTTCCCGACGAGGCGAGCCGCCGCTGTTCCCTTCCAGTAAGCCGCGCGGTTGCCTTTCGATTCGGCTTTCGTTGATTGTTGGTATATATATACGTATATACTCCTGTGTATGTATGTGTGCTAGTTGGTTTGGGGATTTTGATGTTGGGTTGCCCTGTGTTCTTGGGTTGGTTTTTCGTTCCTGTTGCGTTTTCCGGCCATTGCCGATTTGCTCTTTTCAGCCAACCGCGCGTGCATGCGCGTGAAATTGGCTTATACATTTCTGTGTTTCGCAGATTGTTTTGTGATGATAAATTTCAGTGAAAATTTCCTTGACATTATTCGAATTAATTTATGAAAATTCGAGTAAATTTCTTGCGGTTATCTCGGATTAATTGATTTTTTTCCGTGAAATAAATTTAATTGTGTGCGGGAATTTTAATTATCGGTGGAATCTGTGATTGGAAACTCAACTCGGGTACCTCCGGATTTTACCGCCGTCCGCGATGAATTTCGATGAGCGGACGGTGGACCGTGATGATTGTTATCTGAGTCCTAATATTTTAATATAAATAAATAATAAATGTACCAATTTTGTTTATGTGTTCAAAGTGAAATAGTTGTTACATATTATTATTCGAGATTGAGATTGCGATTGTAATGGTTGATTGACTGTTGGGTTGAACTGGTGGTTGGGACTCGTGATTGGATTGTTGGATTGTGGTTGTTGTGTGTTTGATTGTTGTTGATTTGACGTCCAATTGCTTCGACGGGTAGTTAGATAAACAAAGGAGACGCTGCCCGATTTCCGGGAAATTGATCTACGGGAATACGGGAGCGTATCTGATGATTATCGGGACGTCAAGTGGCTATATTAATACATATGTGTTTTATACGAAACTTGATTGTAAGATGTGATGAAATATTTTGTCAAAACCAATAACCCTAATTTCATAATATGACGAGTATACGTATTTTCTGAAAACGAACACCGAACCAATTTTCGAGATTGTGAACCCTAATTGTTGTGTGTGTTTATTAAATATACATAATTACGAGTCGGGTTTGGATATCGTTGGGTAGAATTGGTATCGAGGATATGTCAAGCATACCTAGACGTCTAACGTAGGGTATTCGGCACTGTAGGTTCTAGTTGAAAACCCCAAAGTTGAAAGACCCGAGAGTTGGCATTGGACTAACGATAACCTAGTGATCAGTCGACAAGCGCAGTGAGGTTCCAAGCGAAGGACCTGAGCGTTGAAGTCAGATCCAGGATAGTCTGATAGTAAGGCGATAAGTCGAGTGTCCAAGTCAGTCCAAGGTCAATCAGAGATAGTCGTAAGCTCTGCAAGGCAAGTACCCCTGACCATTCTTTTATGGTTAGTATGTATGAATATCTAAATGTTATATTC